>NC_079207.1:10192043-10310100 GCF_026745355.1 Beta vulgaris subsp. vulgaris
TAGTTCAGTCTCTGAACTCAAAATGTGTGGAGGTTGAAACTTACCCCAAATTAAACTGGAGGACCTCCTACAAGATGCATTTTTTAGGTGTGAGTGTGATGACTCCAAAATTCATCACATGAACTTGGGGTGAATTATATTAACGTAATTCACCTAATATGCGGATCCGGAGATCCAACTTGACAACCTCTAACCTAGAAGATCGAACTACAATAGCAGGAAAGTGATAACCTCCTCTCATCTTACCAAATATTGGAACCCTATTATTGCATAACCATACACAAAATGGCAACGATAACTAGATCTGAAAAAACATAAACAAAAGTTTGAAGAAATAGCATAAACAACACAAACAAAACAACCGAACACCCGAAACATAGTACCACATCATCAACTACACCACAAGACCTTCAAAAAACTGTATGTAACTTGTAACCCTCACGTTCCAAGTTGTGCTCCCTTAGCGAGCCTACCGAACCAACAATAACTAACATTAGCGAGGAATGGTGAAGGGGATACTAAACTCTAACACTCAGGACTAGATGGGAGGAACGGGGAAGAGGAAACTAAAAACTAACCACTTTGAACTAAACCCAAGGGTCGGGGAAGGGGAACCTAGAACCTAAAAACGTCAAGAACCTAAATCAAGGGGAACGAAGAGGGGAAACTAAAACTAGATACCTCAAACAACTAAAAAGTGGGGAGGCGAAGTTACTGGCACGAAGGTGAGGAAAGGTCCAACCTTGGGGGAGTAACTACGGGCCAGGGGAGGAGCCAACACAACTATGGGGGAGGAGAGGACGACAATATTACTGAGGAGAAGGGGTGGCGACGCTACGAAAGATGGGGGATGGGGAAGGGGACATCGATGAGGGGAGGGGGAAGAAGAAAGACTCAAAAAAGGAAGATTGACGACTACTTTTAGAGAGAACGAATGATGTGCAGGCTCATCGGCGACTAATAGGGAGCAACGCGGCGCTCTAGCCGACCACCGGCGAGCCTGCGTTGGGCGGCAGGCTAAGCTTTTAGGGTTTGGTAGTGTTTTTAGTGAAAGGCGGGAGAATAGGGTTTAGAGATTGATGTTTGTTTTACGTTCATGCAAATTATTATATATCATGCATCTTAATTAACTAGCATAGAAAATTCTCCCTAAAATTATGGATTACAAAAATTCAAGTTAGGGAGTGTATATGCATAGAATATATGCACCATGTTGAATTTTAAAAATAATGAATTAGATCAAATTACTTTAAGCAAAGACAACATATATAGTCCTTTCGTTTATTATTAATCTACATATTTTCTTTTTTGAAAAAAAAAATTCTACACAATGTTGTCTTTTCCTATTATTGGTAACAACATGTCCCATCTATTTCCAAGAAAGTTTTCTCCCGTATCAGATATTAGACAACTTGTCCAATATCATGGCATTTTTGTAATTTTACTATCAGCTTGATACAATTAAATACTCCCTCCGTTTCATTTTAATTTATTACACTTTGATATTTTACACTATTTACAAATTTCACTTTGACCATCATTTGTGATTTATATGCGGATGAAAATATAGTCATGTGAGATCTTGTTAGATTCATCATAATATGTATTTTATTAATATGTACTTTTATAATTTTTACAAATACAAAACTAAAGACATATGTCCTCAATGTTTTGCATTGGCATGCGTGAAAAGTGTATGTAAGTGTGTAGATTATAATGAAACGAGGGGAATATAATACAAGATTCATGTGATATGATAAGATGTAGTCAATATATGATATAGTAGTCAATCGATATGATACAATGGTGTCAAGAAATGATATACTAATTATCTAAAATATCAACTAGATTTCAAGTAACAAACCTTAAACAATTTTTTTTTAATTTTTTATTTTTTAATTTTGTCACAAAAACTACAAAAATGCCATGATACTAGACAGTTTGTCCAACATCGAATATGAGAATATTATTGCTCTCTATTTTCTCCTCTTTTTCCACCCATGCATGTCATCCACTTTTTAATATATTAATCTACTTTTTTAGTTTTTCTCTTTCATTTTTCAGTTTCTTTCTCCATCTTTTTAGTTTCTCTCTCATATTTTTGTATTTTCGCCTTAATTCTCCCCAAAGTGAGGTGAGTAAAGTAAAAATAAATGGAGAGAGTATATCTTTATTGAGTTATGCTATATGCAGCCCTAAGGGAATTGGACCCGAATCCAGTCAGAACCGGTTCCTAAAATTTGAAACCGAAAATGGAATTGGTTGGACCAGGTCCTCATTTTCTGGAATTGATCTTGAAACCAATTGGGACCAGTTCCAACACCGAGTACCCGATTCTCTGGAAGTGTGATGTAACGTCGATTTTGACTGGAGGTGACTTTCTAGAAGTGATGTTGGAATCAATAGGAACCGACTTGAGTATCTGGTATCCGGTACATAATGACATTGATAAGTCATATTTATATATAGTTTTTAGGTGCATTTAGGTTGCATTTTAGAGCATTTAGTTTCATATTTAGGTTCATTATTGCATTATATTCTTAAGTTATGATTTTCTACTTCTATTCGGTATGTTTTCTTGTTTTTGATGAATTTCAGGCATTGATAACGTCTTTGGAGTATGATTAGCTAAGCTTGAGGATTAGGAGCACTTGGAGGGAAGCTACAATGCATAAGGATCGTCATGATATTTATAGTACGAGTTTGAGCAAAAACGAACGGAAAATCATTAGAAGAAATGTGAAAAAGAGTCTACGTCTACCTTCTGATCATAACTTTTGATGTGCTCTTAAAATCGAGTAATTCAGCAGATTTGGAAACTAGACTTGAAGATCTTTCCAACGATAGGTGGCACGCCCCGAGAGACTTCTAGTCAAGGAGTTATGCTTTCGGAAGATTGCACTGTTTCGCTGGAATCTGCCACGCGTACGCGCGGATCACTAATCCGCCTATTAATGATTTATTTAAGACTTTCCTTATCTTGTAAATTACTTTCCTAGTCATATTAGGTTAAAGAATATTATTTAGATTGTTTTCATTCTTTTTCTCTCGCCTCCCCTTTCACGTTATTTTTCATCTTTCTTAGGTTTTAGTTTTCTCTCTTCTTTTCTCTCTAGTTTTTATGAAACCCTAGTTTTTATTCTTCATTAATTCATGAGTTTCTTTAGTTTCTTTCCTTGATTTTTTGATTATGTTTTCTTTGTAGATTTATATTTCATTATTTATTTCATGATAGAGTAGTTTTTATTTCTAGGGTTTGGGAATCCATGTTTATATGTATGATTTTGATTGATATTTATTCATGTTTGATTAATTATTGATTTCTCTAATTGATTAGTGTTTATTGTTAATCTTGCAACTGATCAATTGTTGATTAAATATTGCTAATATCGAGTCATAGATCGAGAGATAGTACTCTTTAGAGGCTTACCTATAATTAGCAAATCTGATTATGTTGAGCGACCGTACTAGCATATGTTGATTTGAGAGCGTTAATGCCTGACCAAGGATTAACCTATGCTCTAGATATATGATTAATTGAACTATTAATGGTATTTTGATAGATTATAGTTATAAACATGGTGAACCATTACCCTAGATCCTTTTTAGTTTGATTTTCGTAGTTTAATTAGTTTAGACTTTAATTCAGATATTTGTAATCTTGTTTAGTTTCTCTGTACCTTAGAAACTATATTAAAACGACCATCTCTCTGTGGATTCGACCCTACTTACCCTACTACATTGTTAGAAGGTTTTGCAGGAATTATTTTTGACGGGTGTACGACAACCTATCAGACATTCAAGAATTAAATTGTTTTACTGTTAATCTTAATAAAGACTTAAATAAGAACTATAGCATATATGTATTAGTATCCTTTGATATAATTTTGGCCTAACTTTTATTGACGAACTAACAAGTTCTAAGACTAAATTATTCATCTTACATAAAAAATTTCACTAGTTACTTAGTACGAGACTTGATTTCGTCAAGTATCTAGATTTACCAGGTATTCAGTGAGTAATGAGTCCAAAATTTTACTACCTAGAATTTGAACCACTTGCAACCAGGTATTCAGATTTAAACTATGTCTCATCAGGACTAGTTCCAATTCCAAACCCACCGGGTCTAACGGTTCTGGATTTGAGACCGGATACCTAGTTTTACTGCTTACCCCTCGCCCCTAGGTGTATCTATGTTATATTTATTATTGTGTCATTTTGCATAAATAGATGATAAATGTAATATTGCTTGTTAGTTGATTATCTTGGTTGTGAATATAGCGGTGTTGGAAAAGAAGTGGACATATTGCAATAACTGAGAAGGATATGATATGATATGATGTGGTTTATCTTCGTATTGCATGCTGTCAGTATCAACCTTTATTAATTTGCAATAATACTATAGTATATAATAGTAGTATATATTCATACTTTAATCTTTGTTTTTTCCTTTAACCACTACTTAAAACAACTAGTGTCCCCTCTCCATTCTCTGTCTTCCTCTATTTTCACCTTTGCAAAAAGTATAATTAGAGAGAGAGTGATGATTGACAAGAAATTGCTTTTGGAAATTGCTTTTGATTTCTCTGCTTTTAAGAAGAGACTCAACCAACCCACCCCATGAATTATCTACTTGACCTTTCATGCTTTGTTTCTAGTTTCTTCTGTTTACTTACATGGAGGTATTCCAGCTTAAATTCCACTACTTTTGGGCTTCTTCGTACTTTTGATATTTCAAAAGGTTTAGGGTTTTACGTTAATTATAGTATGATATATTAGTGTTTTTTTAATTACTTATCATTTCACCCCTAATTTAAGATAATATCTAATTTGTAAAACATCACTAAACTTAATGATTTGGGAGACGAAGTTACTAAAGTAAGAAAAGCTATATATATAAACATCCCTACACCCCATGATTCATTACGAGATTTTCATTAATGTATCAAAGCTTCTTCTTCTTTAACCTTAATGTATAATTTTTATGCATATACACAAATTATATTAGATGAAAACTTTAAAAGAAAATGCAACATTTAGGGGCGTTTAGGTAAGATTGTTTATTTGCGTAATATAGATGGTCAATGGGATGAGTTGATTTTAATTCAACCGAACCACCCCCTCTCCTGGCCCAATCGGGCTTAGCGCGTTCGCTCTTAATCCCAACCTATTTGAAGTAAATTAGGCCATGACATAATAAAAATGAACATGGGCTTTGAAAAGCTTGCCCAAGCTTAGCCATCTCATCTCATCTAGCTTGCCATGTGAGAAATATTATTTCCAAATAAAATGATTGATTAGGGGTCAATTTGGTCAATAAACTGTGTAGAAGTTTCAGGTTGGCTTACCCAAATAGGCTCACAACCCGCTCTATCCTTGAGATGTTCAGGG
Source organism: Beta vulgaris subsp. vulgaris (assembly GCF_026745355.1). Taxonomy (NCBI): domain Eukaryota; kingdom Viridiplantae; phylum Streptophyta; class Magnoliopsida; order Caryophyllales; family Amaranthaceae; genus Beta; species Beta vulgaris. Next base: position 10,197,435 of record NC_079207.1, read on the forward strand.
TAGAATTTGTTTTGTGCGACCTATATCTTAAGCCTTCATTTATCACTACTACAAGCAACGACACCAACATAATTAAGCTTAATGATGTTATACAAGATGAAAATTACCTTATGAAGGGGTGCAAACATGGGAATAAATGAGAAAATTCCCAAAAAAATAATGTAAAGAAATACTTCACCCGTTACTTGTAATATTGAAGTTTGACACAAAAAATTATGAGGTGGGAAAGATAGAGAGATAGAAAATGAGTCCCATGTGCTAGGAGCCTAGGAGAGAGAAAGATAGAATATATTGTCAAAAATGTCAATGTTGCAAGTAATATCAACTTCTTAAAAATGTGAAACGTTGCAAGTTAAAAACGAAAGAAGTATGATATAAAAATTATGTACAATAAAGAAATGAGAAATATACTATGGGATCATGCAATAAGTATTTTTATATATTTAATTAATTGGTCAAGTTTTGTATCATTGTATGAAGGAGTATATATTTACCCGTTTTGCAATTATATAACATATGACTCTTATAATTATAAGCGAATGAATCAAAATCATACATAAAGTAACTAAAATTCAACTCAGTTTGACCTCAATTTATATAAAACAAACAAACTCAAACCCTACATCTATACAAATATATTAAAAGGCGTGCATAAACAAGAAATTGTGCCACATGGCGCTCTTCCTAGGGAGTTTTAGTCCATGTAATCCATGTACAATAAAAAATTATAGAAAATTGCGCAGTATAGGGTTTGATCTTAATAAAGACCTCAAGTACATATACTAAAGTCTTAACCACTAGACTAGTAAGGGTGCGTTCTCTTCAACTTATTGGCCCTGAACTTATCTGAACTGAATTTATTGAACCTGAACTAAACTGATTGGAACTTATGAAACCTGATTGGACCTGATTCAACTTATTGGACCTGATTGGAATTTATTGGACCTGATTGAAACTTATTGACCTGATTGAAATTTATTGGCCATGATTGAAACTTATTAGACCTTATTGGACTTGATTGAAACTTATTAGACTTTATTGGACTTGACTGAAACTTATTTGACCTTATTAGACAAAAAAAATGACGAGTAATAACATAAATATTACCCCTAACGTAAATACTACCCCTCAAAATTTATTATGAAGTAATAATTATTAAAATTCGTCCTTTAAAAAAATTTATTAATTATCTCTTATGATAAATAGTTTAACTAATTTTTTTTTACTATTTATATATTTGTCTATACATAACTTTCACCACTAATATATCTAATAGTCTTGTTTTGATTTCATAAAGCACTAGTAGAAAATCAAAAGTTGATTAACATTTATTGCTAACAAGTGAGAAATTGGCACATATGAAAAATTTATGACTGAAGTAGTAGAACTCATTAATTCTCACTCCACTTCATTTACTTGAAGGTAGTAGAATGCATTAACTCCTTATCTCTCAGTCTACTCTCACCTCTCACTTGTTACTTGTATTAACTACCCAATTACACATTATGTTAATTATTATAAAGGAGGGAGGGAAAAAAAAAGAGAAAAAAATCTAAAAGTTCCCCGTAGCCAAAAGAAAGCCTTCCTTCATTCATTATTTCTCCTTTCTTCGTTCTGTTCTTTTTTTTTTTAAGCTTTTCTCTAACACTCCATTAGAGCCACAAACAGCAAGTCACCAATCATAATCACCCATCAATTTTCACTCATCCACCTTCAACACCTCTCGGTTTTTTTTTGTGGATTTTTCGAAGAGGAAAAAGTGTTATTGGGGGTTGTGGTTTCAGGTCGAGAACGATTCAAGGAGCGGTTTTTTTTTGGGTCCTCTATTGAGTTATATTACTATATTACTCTATAGACAATAATGCAAGTATAATACTATACATTGTGGTACGTTAATAAAAAAATTCTAATAATAACATAATCAATTAATAGTAATATAAATAATAAAATAATAGGCAATAATACAAATATTTAATAAAATAATACACAATAATATAAGTATAATACTATATAATCATTGTGGTACTTTAAGTAAAATTCTAATAATAACATAATCAGCTAATAGTGATATGAATAATAAAAGAATGGACAATAATACAAATGTTTATTGAACATTGACTATTTGGACTTTATTGGACTTGATTAGACCTGATTGAAACTTATTGCACCTGATTAAAACTTATTGGACCTTTTTAGACCTGAATAAAACTTATTGTACATGATTGGAACTTATTGGACCTTATTAGACCTGATTGAAACTTATTGTCTTGATTGAACCTTATTGCAACTTATCTGAACTTATTGGACCTGAAACTTAATTTTTTAAGTTGAAGAGAACGCACCCTAAATTTTATTTTGTGTTATTATCATAAAGTATTATATTAATAAATGAACTTTTCTTACTCGGGGTATAACGCGAACCTAATAACTAGTTACTTGAGTTATTTCAAGTGGTAATTAATCTCAACTTCTTTTTTTTTTTAATCTAGTATTAAGTTGGTCACACAAGCAAGGTAGCAAGTCTAAAAAAAACTTTCCTTCCAAAATACAGAAATCCATTAATTTTCTCAGAAATTAAGTGAAAATTTCCCATAAATAGAGGTTGAATTTAATAATCTACCCCTCAAATCTCAATACAGATTCTAATAGGAGTATTAAAAAAACTACTAATCCGAGATTTAGATTAGCAGGATGCGTAACACTCCATCAACATCAAAATGAGAAAATGTGAGACAGAGAGGTCAAATAAAAAAGGAAAAAAAAATCAAAGAGAGGAGAGAGAAAGAGAGAACAAAAAAAAGAAGGTAGGTAAAAATTAAAAGTCATTGAATGAAAACACTTTCACTCCTCTGCTCTTTGTTGACCTCAGAAACCTTCCACTAATTTTCTTTTCTCCCTTTCTTCTTCATTTCACTCTCTCAACTTCCCCCAAAATTTCAATTTTCCTAACCCTAATTTTTAGATACAGAAGAAATCTCATCTAGTGTAATTTTTTCCTCTATGAAGTTTTTGACTTAAAAAGTCAAAATGGGGGGTCAGTTCTTCCTTCTGAGCTTCTCTATATTAAATGTTGCCAATTAGGGTTTCTCTGTTTTTTGATTTTTCAGTGTTTTGGGGATCTGGGTTTTTAAATTCAGTCTTTTTTGGGTGATGGGTTTAGTTTAATTTAGCTAAATTTAGCTGATTTTTCTCCTCCTTTGTCTTCTTCAAAAGTCAAACGCAAAAATACTCCCTTTTCTGGGCCAAGATTGGTGCTTGAAATTATTTCTTCAGTTTGTTTCTGTTAATTGTTTTGATTCTATATTAACTATCACTTTCTGGGTTTGATCTTCTTTAAAGATCAACTCTTTTGCTGAGAATAATTTGTGGTCCAGTTTAGATTTTCCTTCTAATTATTTTTTGGCCCTTTATTTCACCTTTGAATCTCTATAATTCTTTGTGTTTTTGAATGCTTTGTTAAAGCAATCAAACTCTCCTGCTGAAATTAGTGGAAGCTGTTTAGTGGCAACTTTTTGTTTGGTGTTATTTTCTGAAAGCAGACTCATTGATTTTGGAGAAAGCAATTTGAAGTGATTCCCTCTTTTGCAAGTTTTGAATTTGAACTTGCTTTCTCTCTCCTAGGTGTTGTTTGTTAAACTAAACCTAGGGTTTTGGTAAATAATTTGTGTTGGGGTTAGGTTTTGAATTAATCATCTTTAGCTCAGATGCATCTGTCACTATGGAAGCCTATTTCCCATTGTGTATCTTTGATCATTGACAAGAAGGGTAGAAGAAAAGATGGGTCTGAATTTGGGGAAGATAGCAAGAAAAACCCTTCAGTTCTGAGGAAGTTGCAGGAGAACAAGCTTAGAGAAGCTCTTGAGGAAGCATCTGAAGATGGGTCTCTTCTAAAATCCACTCTGGACAATGATGCTGAGGCCAATTCCAACAAAGATGAGGGCCTCGGACGCTCGAGATCGCTTGCAAGGCTCCAAGCCCTGAAAGAATTCCTCAGAGCAACTGCTTTAGCAGCGGATCGTACTTACGATTCTGAAGACTCGATTCCGGCTCTTAATGAGGCCTTTTCTAAATTCCTCACCATGTATCCCAAGTATCAATCTTCTGAGAGGATTGATCAGCTGAGATTAGATGAATATGGGCATCTCACAGGGCCAGCTCCCAAGGTATGTCTAGATTATTGTGGATTTGGGCTGTTTTCTCACCTTCAGACTCTCTATTACTGGGACACTTCAAGTTTTAGCTTGTCTGAGATGAGTGCTAATTTGAGTAATCATGTCTTGTATGGTGGTGCTGAGAAAGGGACTGTTGAACATGATATAAAAACTAGAATTATGGATTATTTGAACATTCCTGAGAATGAATATGGAATTGTCTTTACAGTAAGTAGAGGTTCAGCCTTTAAATTGCTGGCTGAAGCATACCCTTTTCATACAAACAAGAAATTGTTAACTATGTTTGATCATGAGAGCCAGTCTTTGAATTGGATGGGCCAAGCTGCCAAGGAGAAAGGAGCCAAAGTTTATAGTGCGTGGTTTAAATGGCCTACTCTCAAACCGTGTTCAGCTGATCTTAGGAAGCAGATTCTGAACAAGAAGAAGAGAAAGAAGGATTCTGCTGTTGGGCTTTTCGTCTTTCCTGTTCAGTCCAGGGTGACGGGATCCAAGTACTCGTATCAATGGATGGCTTTGGCGCAACAAAACAATTGGCATGTTTTGTTAGATGCTGGTGCTTTGGGTCCGAAAGATATGGATTCACTTGGGTTGTCGTTATTTCGTCCTGATTTCATAATCACATCATTTTACAGGGTATTCGGTTATGATCCTAGTGGATTTGGATGCCTTCTTATCAAAAAATCTGTTTTGGCATGCCTTCAAAACCAATCTGGGGTGACTGGAACTGGAATGGTGAAGATCACTCCAGTCTTCCCGCAATATTTGGGCGATTCAATGGATGGTCTTGATGGGCTGATTGGGGTTGAGGATGATGAAGTTGATGAGAATGGAGAATTTAAAGGGGACACCCAGAAGGGATCGCAAATGCCAGCCTTTTCTGGTGCTTTTACTTCTGCTCAGGTGAGGGATGTTTTTGATACTGAGCTGGAGCATGAAAATAGCTCTGATAGAGATGGTGCTAGCACAATCTTTGAAGAGACTGAGAGTATTTCTGTTGGGGAGGTGATGAAGAGCCCTATTTTCAGTGAGGATGAATCATCTGACAACTCATTCTGGATTGACTTAGGACAAAGCCCGATGGGTTCCGAGAATGTAGGCCAGCTGGAGAGACAGAGATCCACTCCTTCGCCACCCTTATGGTTTACTGGGAAGAAGAACGGCAAGAGGGTCTCCCCGAAGCCAGCAGCTAACAACACCAGGAGCCCGACTTATGATGGGCGACATATGCTATCATTTGATGCTGCAATTCAATCAGTGTCGCGTAGTACTGAAAATGTTCATGAGATCAATGAGGAAATACAACCTGTTCATGAGATAGAAGAGGAGTATGAACACGAAAGGGCAAGGAACAAAGCATCACTGAATGGTTCGGTAAATGGGTCCAATTTCAACTGTCACAATTTGGCATCTCATGGTATTACATCGGAAGTGTGTGCTGAGACGAAAGAAAGTGCTATCAGAAGAGAAACAGAAGGTGAGTTCAGGCTTTTGGGAAGGAGGGATGGCAAGAAATTTGCTGGTGGCCGGGTTGTATGCTTTGAAGAAGATGATATTGCTAGCAAAGGAAGGAGGGTGTCCTTCAGTACAGAGGACAACCACAGAGAGCAATCTGGTCATACCCTGGAGGCAGGTGAGGCGTCTACAAGAAACATCGAAGACTATGATTATGCAAGTGACGGAGATTATGGCGATGAACTAGAATCTGATAGGAGAGAACCAGAGATAATTTGCCGGCATCTTGATCATATAAACATGTTGGGCCTCAATAGAACGACATCTAGGTTACGGTTTTTGATTAATTGGCTTGTAACGTCCCTTCTGCAACTGAGATTCCCTGGTCCAGATGAAAAAGATACTGTGCCTCTTATCCAAATATATGGCCCTAAAATTAAGTACGAAAGAGGAGCTGCCGTGGCTTTCAATGTGAGAAACAAAGACAGAGGGCTAATAAATCCAGAGGTTGTCCAAAAGCTTGCAGAAGCCCATGGCATCTGTCTTGGTGTTGGCATCCTCAGCCATATAAGAATCATGGATGGTCCAGGGAATCCCAATGGAGAATTGAACATTACAGATACGACATTGTGCAAGCCAATGGCAAATGGCCGTTTTGATGGAAAAAGCGGGTTCTTTAGAGTGGAGGTTGTCACTGCATCACTTAGTTTTCTGTCTAACTTTGATGATGTGTACAAGTTGTGGGCTTTTGCTTCAAAGTTTCTTAACCCAGCCTTTATTAGAGAAAGTGGACTTCCAACTGTTGAAGAAGGTGTAGAGACATGACATGGTCCCCCATGAAGCTACTTCTTTGTTCAGTTCAAGCGCCATCAGATCATAGTGAAAATTGGAGATCTGATTTCTTCCTGTCAAATTGAAGATCGTGAAGAATACAAGAGTGCAGGATCAATTTCACATTGCTGGATTCGCTAACACCTTCGGACTCTTTCATCGCCCATGGTAAATTTGTTTATTCATGTTTTCACTTGGGCATTTTTTGTTTAGATCTTATGGGTGCTTGTTACATTTGCTTGTCTTACCACCACAAGTGTTTTAATATATGGTCTCAAATGATTGTTTTGCACAAAATATTTAACCATTTGGGTAATATTATTTATCCATGAATTATGGTTCTCTAGTTTGTGTATAATGTTCAAGTGAACCTTAATAGTTCAGTAATGTGATACCTTTGAGGGCAAACAATACATAGAAATCAGGAGCAGGGTTACATGAAATTGTGCATCTTCTTACGATTCATTTTCATTCTCACTCATGGCTTCTACCTCTTTGACTTTCACGTTTGCTAATGTACAACTTTGAACAGTTATTCATAACAATCAATTTGTAAAAGATGAGAATGATACAAATTCAATAACAATGGTCAATATAGTGTTTGTGAATAGTCACAATAGTGCAAAAATCGAAGTGGTAAAAGTAAAAAGAACAAAGACAGATTATTCAGTACTGAATCAAATCTGTTAGTATGTGATGGTCTTTGATGTTAGTATCTGTTGAGCTTCTGGCGCATTCTGCTCTTGTTGATCTATCTGCAGGACTGTTGTTATTTTGACATCTTTCTGCAGAACTTTTTTGGGTCATGAAGCACAAATTTTCACTTACAGAGAATCCCGTTTGATCTTTCCTATATGATTACGTCTTTTCATCGTTTGTTTTTGCTAGCTTTACTAACATATGAAATCAATCACCTGTTCAGTTCTGAGCTCATTGTGCATCTAAGAACTCTTTCATCTCCAAGTCTTTCTACGTGTATTAAACGCAAATCAGTTAACTTGAAAATTTGGGGTGTTTCACCGGTATATATAGTAATAGAATACAACCGATGAACATGGGAATAGCCGGTTGTAAATCTTACCGATTCCTGGAATTGAGTTCTAGATTATGGCGTTGCCTTATATGTTTTACTTGGTGTTCTCTCTGGTTTTTGTACTGTTCGTCACAATGGGAGCATGATATTATTCCTAATCTTATGTTGACTTCTGTACTGAAAAGGCCATACTTTATAATGTATTCATAATTATCCATGTAAACACCATATATTTGCTATGGAGCTTGGCTTGTTGCTGACGTTCTTCAAGACTACTACATTTTTTTCCGAAGAAACTGACTACTACATTCTTGAATCAGTAACAGGTGCAATCGATTTAGTCAATTTCACATATTTCTGTACGAGTCTTGCTATTTGTTACTCTATCTTCATTGATGTTTTAGGTTTGGTGTAGTGAGAAGAGGCTTTTTTTTGTTTCTTATTAGAATTGTCGAGACTTGAGAGGTCCGTGTTGGTAATAAATGGTGGTAATGAAGATAGAGTTAGATGTAATTTGTGAAAAAAGGGCCTATGGTAAATTGGTCATGGAATTTTATTTCCGTTTTTTTTATGAATTTGCATTGCTTCACTTTAGGCTTAGCAAACCTAAAGCAAAAGCATTAAGCAAGACGAATGGCTATAGCAAACCAAAATCAGGTAAGTGGATGCAGTAGATGGCAATTTGGGCATGAAAAATTACGCGACTTTTGGCCTTTTTCATTAATTGTCTAAAATTTAAATTACTAATTGTCTAAATTTTAATTAATGCCAAAGTCTATGTAATCATGATTCTAATGCTTAATTAATTTGTTTAAATACTATAAACATCTTTTTAAAAAATTAAAAAAACCACTAGCCTGTTTTAAACATCTAACCCACGACCTGCAAAACCCACTTTATGAATTGCGAAAGCCCAACCCAGACTGTTGTGGGTCGAGCAAACTGTCCCGCTAGGCTAACTCGCCAGCACGTAAAACTTGTTGTTTGATCCTAAGCCATGACGAGCCAGCGCAGGCCGCTGCCTGGGACGCCCATTGGCCCACCTCTAGGTGTACATATTCTATATTCTTATAAACTATAGAAAAAATTTGGTATATTGAAAATTTTTATATGAAAGAAGACGTACAATATCGCATGATTTTGTTATTCCTTAAGCTTAAATACTACGAGAAGATAGTCAAAATGCAACATTTGAACAGTGCACCGCGTTATTATCATAGAGTTACAAAAACACGAAGTATAGTTATTCAACTCATATTGTACATGTAATCTATCTCTCATCCTTTCTCTATCTTTACATTTTTTTTTACAAAACATTGGCTCAAATTCACCTTTACATATTGATATTAAACTTTAAAGTATAAGAGAATTTACATTTTGTACATATATCAAAGAATAAAAAGATTAATCTGCTCAATATAAACATAATCAAAATGAAAAACAAAGTATTTAAATCTTGAAGGGTAACTCAATGTCGAAATTTTCTGGAATCGAACATTGCTCAGGGACAACTGGTACCATAGAAGCTATGAAGATGGCAGATTTCATATATGAACCATACTTTTGTATCAAATTAAAACCTGTATCATTAATGTTAGTTTTATCTTGATCTTTATGTTGCTTATTGTTATAAGGTCCCTTAGACCTTAGCTTTAAGCGTTGCATGAAACTAGCTAATTTCGACTCATCTTCAATAGTGTGTCTTGCATTATTAAAGACTTTCGCGTATGCCTCCTTTTTTAAGGTCCAATCCCCATTTTTCCAATTGAAATGATATAATGTAAGAAATTGATGTCCATATGTTGCCACAAATTTTACTGCATCCAATACAAACTCAAATTCTTCTCTTGACATATAATATGGGAAGCTAATTCTCGTCCATGCAGGTTTAACTCCCTCATAACCCTGTGTAAAGATAAGCAATATTGATGTCAAAACTAGGATTTTCAGTATGTAAATACAATTTAAAAACATGAAATAATATAATATTGATTTAAATACATAGATTGTAAATGTTAACTGTCAAAGGACCAACTCAACTAAAAGCTTAAGTTAATGGTTGAGGTCATAGGAATAGATTTATACTCTATCACGCCCCCATGACCTTTTTGTCACGCTGACTCTGATACTATGTCAAAGGACCAACTCAACCAAAAGTTTAAGCTAATGGTTGAGGCCCCAGGAATAGATTTATACTATATCAAAATTTATACTCTACCATTAACAAACAAAAAATCGACTAGTTGCTTGTGTTTTTTTTGGCAGATATAGAGATTTTTACCTGTTGGATCAATGATCTCAATGCCAAAGAGTAAGGCTTGTCAACATTGAGCAAGTAGTGACCATAAGGTCCAGCACAAGCACACCCTCCTCTTGCTTGAATTCCAAACAAGTCATTAAGCAATTTGGCCACAAAACGTCCATGAAGAGGCTTACGTTCTTCCTTTTGCACTCGAATTTCTTTCTTAATCTGATCAGTAGCTGGATAAACAAGAAAGGATAAGATAGCCTGTCGATTCGCGCTCGTGTTTCCTAGAATTGTAATGTTGTTGATGTTGCCTAGTTTCTTCAATGCACTTGCCATATAGCTATGCTCTTGTTGCTCAATGGTTTTAGGGCCAATATATTCTTTGACCCAGAAAGCTAATGCTGCTCTAATCGTCTGGATTATAGGAGGAGTGCCAGCATTTTCCCTTTCTTCTATATTGTCCAAGTATAAAGTGTCCTGCGATGTCATGCATGAATATTTTCTAATCAATTATAAATTAAAGAATGTAATAGAATATGAGTAATAAAGTAAATATAATTGTTCCAACAATTTCAATAATTGATACTATAATTTAGGTACAATAGCCTTATATAATACCAACTACAACTTTGTTGCAGGGTGCATCACAAACTAAAATGAGTAGATTACACAATAGTAGCTATAAAAAAGAGTGATCACAATCTTACAAGTATAATTTTACTTTAGTTTCCAAGTCATTTATCACTTTCTATACACATCATAGAAATTAAAAAGCAAATGAGGCCTAATTCTAGGTCATATAAAGATAAGTTCATATAAGTCAAATTAATTAAGTTGTGCACTCCGACACCTTCATTTACCTCAAAAACAGGATATCATATCGTGTCGTGTCCGACACGATATTCACTTGGATACTTCATTTTAGACTAAAAACTTGACTTTTTTTTTTACAAAATAGCCGAGTGGGACGCTTAGACACCAGTACTCGAGTAGACACTTTATTCGTGTCTAAGTAACATAGTATAACATAGCCTAAAAATTGATTGACATATTGATGTATGTAGGCAGTGGTACCTCATTGCTGAAGCCATTGACATAACTGACAGTCCCGCCTCCACAAGTTGAAGGTGGAGAAGAAGTGAGCTGATAAAGCTTCTTGCTCATGAGAAGGATTCCAGGGCTCCCTGGTCCACCAATGAACTTGTGTGGACTAATAAATACAGCATCATATCCATCTATTTCGCCGGATCTCATGTTGATTTCGACATAAGGACCACTGTGTACACAAGTCATAATTCCATTATTGGTACGTGCAGGATCATACAAGAATATACTTATATCATTATCAATTGTTAGTTTGTTAGTTACGTGTGAGTGCGAGGACACAACTCAGTCAAACATAAGAAATCGCAATTTATGACCTTATTCTTTGACAATAACTACCATTTACGAACATATTACGTGGCAAACGATTTAGGCCTTAGGTTGACAAGATCGTCTAATAATTGCTTAGAGGTGTATCTTATGAACTTATTAATTTAAATATTACACTGTAAAAAAACGAACCATATCATGTGAAAAACAAGTGAGACGAGGGTTGCAAGGTCATCTAATGAATGTTCAAGCTAAATGATCGATATGACACAGGATCTTCAAAAGTTATTATGTTTTTTCTCTTATCTCAATAAAACTTTTTAGTATTCACCCCATATAGTAGGCCCAATTATCAAAACTATCACAAGCCATAAAACATTAAGACAACCTTGTGGAGTGGAGTGTCTTGACTCTTGATTGTCTCCACTTTAGGGTGAACTACCTACTTATCCAATTTTGGTTCTCCACGCATGAAACATGATGTGTAAATAGTCAAACTACCCCTTAATGCACAATTGCACATAACAATGTATGTATGAATGCTTCTATCTCAAAGTTAGACATACCTTGCAGCAAAATCAAAACAAGCAAAAGCACCATATTGATGAAGCAACGTAGCAATGGCTCGAGTATCGGACACAATGCCATTAACATTGCTACAAGCCGAGAAAGAACCCATCATAGGCCGGTTAGTAAGCTTATAATACTCCAGTTGTGCTTTCAGTGCTTCCATGTCTATAGAGCTGCCATCTTTCGTTAACGCGATTTCAGCAACTTCTGCAAGGCTATTTCGCCATGACAGGAGGTTCGAGTGATGCTCGTAAGGACCTACGAAAACTACCCATCTTTCTTCATTCTTTAGGAACATTTCTGATGATAAAATTCTGCTTCTTAGAGTTGATGGAACAGTTATACCCATTACTTCTTGGAGCTTTTTAATTGCAGCAGTAGTGCCTGAGCCAGTGAATAAAATTGCATCATCTTTTGTACCACCTAAACATCGTTTGATATATCTTGCTGCTTCTTCCACTGTCTTTGTAGTTTGTTGCCCCACGTAGCTATCGCTTGTGTGTGTGTTCCCTAATTATTATACATTAATACCACAACATTAACATAACACCCACATCACTGATGCTTATAACAAGCATAATAAGTATTGAATTACAATGCAAAATTCAATTATGTTTTTCTTTCGAGATTTTTACTCCCCCTCCCCCCTAACTCGAATTGAACAAACAAAATTATTAACGAGCCAAGCTCAAACTATCAAACATGATTCAATAACTTGACTCGATTGAGACAAATCGTTTTTAGCTCTACCTCCCCCACCTCGAGGTGCCTAGGGCTTGATCATTGGGTTGGAACTTGGAAGTAGACCCTGGCCTAGACCCATTTTCATTACCAAAAAAAAGGAAAAATGCAAGGCTTGATTAATTTAGAGTTTGAACTTGCACCTAATGCATTTAAAGTTATTGGTTCAAACTCCAACCCATACTCGAGGCACTTTGGAGATGGAATTCTCTTATCTTTTTCACGGCTTCACTTTCAAGCCCAATTTCATTATCAAATACTCCCCCGTTTCAAAATATAAGACATTCACGTTTTACGAAAATTTACTTTGATCACAAAAATATCTCTCATAATATGATAAATCAAAATTATACCATTGAATTTATCTTAATAAATACATAATAACTGTATGGGTGCTACCCAAGTTTGCTAGCGGACAATAATTGATGGCCGGAAGCAAACTAAGATGACGTGGGCTCACAAAAAGGGGAGACCTCATTTTCCACCTACGGGCCGAGACTGCCGTCGCGGCTGCAGAAAACGACAAAGCAGCGGGAATCTTCCCTCTAACAGGTTAATCACAACAGTACAAGTGTCACAAGATTACACGCCCTGTCAGGTGAATATATAGTACGCCTATAAATAGCCATTCAGTACTATTCCTGCAGGTACATTCTCTCATACTAAAAATAGCCTATCTCTCTCTCTCTAAGCTCTCTCTCTAGAATTCCTTTAAGCATTTAGCTGACTTATTGAGCGTCGGAGGGGGTTTCCTCGAAACACCCTCGAGGGTAGCTCACGTTTGTCATTGATTGCAGATCCCTCACGGACATCCATCTCTTGTCGGACAACTCTCAAAGCGTCCGACACCGTTTTCGATACCGAAACAGTAACATTATTTTTTTAAATTTTCTATCAATATATATTAAGAGCAATTAACTCTCAAAGTTCGAACTCAAACATGGTGCGGTGTAAATAATTCTAGATTTTACAACAAACTGATGATCAAATAATTATAGTAATCTAACATATATATATAGAGAGAGATGAAATAAAGAAATTATTACCATAAAAAGGAAGAACATTGGCGGTGATATAATCTTCAATGAAATGAAGAGAACGGCCGGTAGCTGTAGTATCGGCGTAAGTAATTCGGCGATTGCCAAAAGGAGACTCAAATTCTGAACTAGTCCCTCCAATTATCTGTGATCTCATCCAACTCAACTTCTTTTCTGTTGGCCAATCTTCCATCATTTTATCCATCTCCATTTTTGACCTTCTTTTGGTTTCTCTCTTTATCTTAGCTTGTTAATAATTAGCTAACTTTGTGTTTAGCTACAAATTATTTGTATATATAGTGGTACGGGGTTCAAATTTTGCGTGGGAGAAGCGAGTTGTCTTTTAAGTTTTCAAAGTCAAAACTATTCGTTCCACTCGCATTGCATCACATATTATTTGACCGACCAATATATATAGCTGAGTTGCTGTATTTATAATTAGATAGATGGTACTATGGACTATGGTAAAGTTACTTTTGGCGACGCCACTATTTTTATACACCTTAGTCCTAACTCTCTTTCTTCCATACTAATCTTGACCTTGTGCCTTGCTTTTTTTATTGTATGCATTATATATTTCACAAGATCTACATGCTATTAAATGCTGATAAACACTTGGTATCTATCAATCTAACTGTCGATAAAGACGATAATACCTAGGTTGGTATCTATATTCTATGGGTCGATTCATAAACCCAAGTTGGTATCTGTCCCATGGTTAATTATGTTTGCCCTTGTCGAAAAAAAAAAAAACAAAAATGATGTGGCATTTTTAGTCAAGTATCATTTTTGTTAACTATATATTAAAGTTGTTCTTATTGCACAGTTAAATCGGTACTAGATATCAGTTCCTCTCTTAATTGGTACCAAAAAAAAAAAATGGCTACCTAAACCTCTTCTAAATGGTACTACCACTTTAATATTCCATCTGTCCTGATTTAAGTACTTATATTTCATTTTGAGCGTCAAGTAGTACCCCCCCCCCCCATCCCTGCCAAACTGTGGCATGAGCGGGTCTAGGTTTGGCAGGATGAGGAGGGGATGGGGCGAGTATGGCCGTAGAGGTGGGCACGGGCCGTGCCGGGACGGCACACGTGCCAAGCCCGCGTGCCTCGTGCCAAAACGGGCCTAGAAATGCTCGTGTCGTGCCGGGCTCGTGCCAAGTTGTAAAATCTAAGGCCCATGCACGACCCGGCCCATGTGCCGTGCCATCGTGCCTTATACAAATTTTAAATATTATGAAATTTTAATCAAAATAAGCGTGCCAACTTGTGGGTCGTCCCGTCTTGCTCGTGCCGGGTTCGTACCAATTTATAATGTTGTTCATGCATGGCCCACGACCCACCACTCGTGCCGTGCTCATAGCGGGCTCGTGCTGGGCTGGGCTCAAATCGTGCCGTGCCGAGTCGGCCCTCGTGCTGGCCCGGCCCATGCCCAGCTCTAAGTATGGGGATGAAAATCGTACTCGTAATGGGTGATGGAGCATCTGTGAATTTTATGCTCTACCAGCCCCATCCCCGCCCACCACCCCCGCCCCATCTTCACCTGTCTCATCCTATCCCCGCCAATCTCGCTACTCCTTCATCTCATATCCTACTCTTTACTAAAAAAACATATCATATATTAGAATATTTATTATTGAAATCTAATTAATATACTTATATTATTAATAATTTTATTTTACAATTGTAGTACTGACATATTGTTTGGAATTATTGGGAGCCTGGTTGCAGGTATGAAGTGGGTACGACGCGAGTACGAAAACATGTGTGTGATGGGTGGGGATGGGTCTGGAATCCTCCCCTCGCAATGGGTGGTGAGGCAAGAATGGGGTCAGCAATTTTATGCTGGTGCGGGTGTGGAAGGACCATCTTGTGCACCCGTCCTGCCCAATTGCTATCTCTACTCAAAATGTTCTTGTTTCTCATTTTTCTATTTTTGAAATGATACTTTATTCTTCTCATTTTTATATGAAAATTTGTAGACAAAATGAAGTCACATGATACATGACCCACAGTTAATACTTATCAACATTTTTACATGGAAAGTCGTGGGCACAATTAATATTTGTACGAACTTTTTTTCCTAAATATTGTCAAAGGGAGTTTTAATTCCCACATTGCTTTAAAGTTGAAGTTATTTCTCTCCATACTATCCATGTAGGATAGTATGCCAGAAATTTGGTTATTTAATTTACTTAAGCAAAACCGCTACTCAGGATAGCGGTTAATGACGATGAGACGCTATCTTCAGTAGCAGTTATAGGAAAGGAAACCGCTACTAGGAGTAGCAGTTCATAATTGAACAAAAACCGTTATTCACTGTAGTGATTTATATATAATGTGCCCAGAACCAACCTAGGGCACTCATTCTCATTTCACAAAGGAAAATTGTTAGTCAGAGTAATCGTTCATTAAACAATACAATTACTCCCAGTAGCGATTTAATTATAATACGCTCCACATCAAACCTATGTCACCCAATTCCTCATTTAATGACGTCGCAATCTCAAAAAATTTCCTCCCCGCTCTCTTACATAACAATTCACCGATCTAGCACAACACCCACGGCCACCACTCACCGACCATCACACGTCGAACCCCACTCACCAACAGTTTCGTCTCCTACAACATTAATTTTACTCCCCCTCTTAGTTTGTGTGCTTAGATTATTTTTTCATTGATTTTTTTTAAATTTATTAGATCAGCATGTCATATTTGTTATGTATTTAAGCTGGTTTAGTGTTTTCAGTTGGCAATTTTTTTTAATAAGTTCTATTTAGCATATTATGTGCTTAATTCATGGTTAGTTGTTTTTTTTTGTTATGTATTTTCATATTTGTGAGATACATGTGGTTGATTTTGCATGAATAGGAAGTCTAATTCTAATAAATTAATAATGATAGGAAGTCTAATTCTAATAAATTAATAATGCTTGTTGAGCTTATAGATTAATCTGATATTGGGTGGTTAATTTGGTGAATGGTTTGATAAATTTAGTTAAAGATAATCATGGTCGGGTAGGGTAGGGCCGAATTTTAGCTAAAAAAAGGTGGCCCGTTTCGGGCCAAATTCTAGAACCGAAATTGATGCGCTAAAATTCAACCCAATTTTACATATTTAAATTGTTCGTGCCCCTATTTTTCTCAAAAATCGTGTCAGACGTGAACCACATGTCGAAAAATCGTGTCCGAAACCCGCCAATTTTCGAGTTAGGCCATCGTGCTGTGCGTGCCCATGTTGAACACCTCTAAATGTAGTTGATTCAAGGAAGTTGCAAAGGCCATTAATATAGGTGAAGAATGGTGAGTTGATATTGTTTTGATGTGTAGAATATGAATAACTTGAATGTTGTGTTTTTGCACATAGAATATGGAACAACCAAAATCCTCTCTACCTTTATTTGTTCATCAATTATGGTGTGAGGTTTCTAGAGATTTTGAATAGGGTGTATTATATAGTTGGTTGTGATCGTATGTCTGTGGATTTGAAATTATTTATGATGTATTTGATGTCGGGTAATATGTGCTACTTGCACTGGAGGATGACGAGTCACTAAGTGCTATATGTGACTTTTAGTGACGCAAACGTTTGCCATGGCAATAGAGGTGTATATTGAACAGTTTCTAAAGAGATAAATCTCCAAGATATAATGTGGGGTTATGTTCCTATGATGGACGGTAGGGAAAGCATGCAAGTACCAACATCAGCTCCTTGTATGCGATTTGGATCATTTACTAGCATGTTATCATATTCAAATTATGTCAATGAGCACATGGATGAGTTTAGTTCTTCTAGTTCATTTCCCCACCTACCATCCATATTTCATTTCGAAACTCTAGATTGAAATGATGTGGACTTTTTGGGAAATGAGGAGGAGCATGTGAATTATGATAGGGAGGAGGACGATGATGCAAGAGAAGCAATTGATAATCAATAAAGGAGGGTGTTTCTTCACAAGATTAGCTTAGAATTATATTAATGAAGTTGATCAAAGGCTAATAAATGCATGGATGACTTGAAAATGCAATAGCTCATTGATACTGGCTTATAAATTTGAGATTGGGCAAGAGTTTGCTTTATTGTTGGACCAATTAAATAATTTTGTGAAAGCATGGCCGATATCCAAAAATCATATGTTTCAGAGGTTAATTAGAGTCAGAGCCAACAAAGTTTGTCATCGAATGTGTGAGAAAGGAAGTGTGTCATGTCCATGAAAGTTGCGTGCAATTATGATTCGGTTGTATTCATTTAAAATTGTGCAATATGGGATCCGCATGCAAGCAACTGTTTGGGAGACATAACAACTAGAGACCATCCTCTCATTTTCTTAGATTTCGTTGCCGATCTCATCGAGGATTTCATTAGGATCGATCAGCAAAGTTCATTCCATTTTGACTTTTGTGAAAAACCAATATCATTTGTCAATAACATACAAGCGATCTTGGTTAGCAAAACAAAAGGCAATAACCAACATTTTTGGTGATTGGGTGAAGTCTTTAAAGAGTTACCTAGGCACTTGCAAGACTTGAAAGAGTCTAATCGGGGTGCTGTCGTACATTAGTGTATGATCCCCGACTGCCATGATTATTTTGTTACCTATGCACTTGCAAAACTCTTATTTTGTTACGGGGAGAGACTTGGGTGGAAAAAGACTTGAAAGGCCATGATTATAGTCCAAAGGCGACTGCCATCATTGATGAAAACATGGAAAAGGCTCATAAGGTGATTGTGTATAACTATAAACGAGGATTATTTGAGGTTACAACAAGACATAGGAGCCGTATTATTGCGGGAAAAGGTGGAAAAAACATACGGTTAACTTAATTAAGAAGACATGCGCGTGTGAAAAAGTTAGAATATTTAAGTTGTCGTGCTCTCATGTTGCACTTTTGTCAATACCATAGCTTGTTAATTATATGGTGGTTTTGTGAACATTTCTTTTAGGGAAATTTCCTCATGTACTCCTGGGATTTGCTGTAATTCCCAAATTACCCCCCACATTTGGGGAATTTCTCATATACCCCTGAATTTTGTGTTTGGGCTCAAGATACTCTTATTATGGACGGAACCCTAACGCCGTTATGTGAGGAATGGGAGTGAGTAAGTGGGGGAGATGGGGTTTGGCAGTGAATGGGGGAATGGGAGGAGAGAGAAAATTGGGGGAGGGAGAGGGAAAACCTAACGGCGTTAGGGTTCTGTCCATAGTAAGGGTAACTTGAGCGCAAACACAAACCTCGGGGGTATTTGAGGAATTCCCCAAATGTGGGGAGTAATTTGGGAATTATGTCAAACCTCAGGGGTACATGAGGAAATTTTCCTTTCTTTTACTATTACCAAGTATTAGGAGTGTAAGTGGTAAGTGGACTGCCAAAATATCATAGTCTAATCCAGTTCGGTCCAAACTTGTCGGATTGGACTGGACTGGACTGAAACATATTTGGATTAGGCTCGAACTCAAATTTCGGGTTCAAATATATTCGGAATGGATTTGGACTCACCCATTTGGAGTCCCATAAGTCCAATCCAGTTCAAAAAATATTTAAGCATATATACATATACATAAAATGTATGTTTAAGAAATTTTCTTCAACATTTTTTTTGAAATTTGGACTTTTTATCAATCACTCTCTACAATTTTCCATGGCTCGAGAATTTTTACTTGCACTCCAAAAGTCCAAAGTTAAAACTAAAAATTGAAAAAGGTAAAAGTTACTTTAACAATTTTTGACACCTTTTGTATTTTGCAATTTACATTTCATAAGACTATAATGATGTATATAACTTACTTTGCGGAATGGATATCCAATTTTTCAAATTTCAATAATTCAATCATGAGAAAATATTGTGAAGCTAAATCGGGAAAAAGAGTGATATCTGATATAATAATAATCAGACTGGACTGGATTTGGACTCAAGAAATTTTTTTTGGATTGAACTTAAAAAAAGATTTAAAAAGATTTGGACTCAATTTCTCGAATTCAAAGAACTTGGGACTGGATTTGGATTTTATAAAGTCCAATCTTATACTATCCACTTACACTTTTACCAAGTATAATCTACTTATATGTCCTACTTCAAGCATGTGCCTGACAAGTACTATTGTTTGCCATATCATAGTCAGAGAATTATAGCCGATCGATGAGTCGCTAAAGCATGGAGTTGGACATCCGAGGTCTAGTCGAATAATAAATGAAGGCGGTATGCAGGCACATACTTTATCTGATGTTGTTCATAAATTCGGGACTATATTAGAGGTTGCCGAGTCATAACCTCCATATATGGAACATCGATTTTATATGCAAACATTACAGATCATGAAGGGACTCTATATCGACGATGTTGGCACATGTGCTAGGAGAGAAAAGGAAAGAATATATTTTGTCAAAGAAAAAAAAACCTTGTAAAATATATATGGAGTAAACAAAATTAGGAAGTATATGTCAAATTTAGTATCTATCAGATCCAGTAACATCTCGTTAAATGCTTATCTTCACATGAGTACATGACAACGATTTGTTGGCAAAGGTGATGAAAGTCGTGAATCTGGTGAAATACATTACTGCTTCCACTACTAACCGTTGTACACTTGTACAACATGCAGATATCATACAATTAACCTCATCTAGTCATCGACCTTTTTTGGGGGGAACTCATCCAACTTTTGAAGAAAACTAGTTATTAGGCCCGGGCTATGCCCCGGGTAAGAAAAGATTTCATTTATTAATATAACACTTTATCATAATAACACTAAATACAATTTAGTCTAGTGGTTAAGACTTTAGTATATGTACTTGAGGTCTTGGGATCAGATCCTATACTATGCAAGTTTTAAATTTTTTCAATGTACATGGATTACATGAACTAAAACTCCCTAGGGAGAACGCCACGTGGCACATAGACGTTCTTTCGCACGCCTTTTAATATATTTGTATAGATATTAACCTGTTAATAAAATAAAATATTAATATATAATGTAATAAATTGGAGAGAGAATCGTCATAAATTTAACATTTAAATAAATTTTGGATTAATGAAATTTCAATAATTAGAGTATTGACAAAGATATAACTACATCTACTCATCAGATAAATTACTTCTAAGATATTATTAAAAAAATAGTAAAATTGATTTATCACACATTACATTAAAATCTATTAGTAGTGCGTAATCGATCAACTAAAGTTTTACCTGGTTGACAACACCTTGGATCATTCATTCACTTGAAAGGCATTACACTTCGATTTCTTTTGGCATTTCAATTCCACAATACTTTTACCACTTGTTCTAATGCAATCTATGAAACGTTCAGGTATATACATTTATAAATATAAATAAATTAGCAAATCTTATCACCAAGCTTGGCCATGTGTTTGTAGACTCCATAACGTCTTTGCTCTCCATGCATTATCTGTATAGTTAAGGATATATTATATTTATAGCAGTAGAATTTTATATTCGGTTGAATTGAAGTGAATTTGCTAGTTAGACATTATAATTAGACCTCATCGATTCTTAGTTTACCTTATATTTTACACCTGATTGAATCCTATTAATTTTGATTGTGAGGAACAAATTACATGGAATATATATTGGATTGTAGTATTTCCTCTCATTTTCTCATTTCCAAATCCAAAAAGTTACTTTGGACATTAGAATAAATTAGAGAAAATTCTATAGAGTACTTTGGTTCTTTTCGACAATTCTATGCAGTGGACGAACTTTTTAAACACATTAGTACATGATACTATCCCCGCATAATTTTTACTCTTTTCAATTACGTTTGAATCGAAATTAAGGAATAACGATTAGTAGTAAATTACTAAAGTCACGTGAAGTATGTAGTTGTTGTCAAAAGAAAAATAAAAGTGAAAAGAAAAGAAAATGAAGGGAGTACTTTTAATTTGTGAGTTGATTTGATTTTACGCTGCTAGTAAACTTTGTTTGAACTTCCATTAATTTATATATCCATCGCTCAAATAAACTCCCAATTAATTAACCATAAATATACTAACTATGAGCAAAGCAGGAAGGGTTATGGACATGGTATGCAAGGGTGGCTGGTCTGGCTGCTGCTATGCAATAATGTATTATATTAGTTGAAAACTTGCGTAGAAAGCAACATATATGATTTATATCCATAGAAAATTTATTGGAAGAGCATGCTATAAAATTGGTAGAGTACTATATAAAAGTATAAAACCATTAGCCTACCAACTAGGACGAGCTTTTAATTAGCACATGAAGAATTTCCAAAATTTGAACTAACTAATACGCGTTGTAATTATTTAATTGCTCCATTGCCAAATAACTAACAACAAACAATTTGCTCAACTTCATTATATTTATACCCACGTATCACGCATGTTTGTGCCAATTATACACACAAGCTGCCACCGGCTTACCCAAAACACCCGACCACTTACCACTTGCGACTTATATATAAACCCTTTCAATACCATATTTAGTTGTATCAACGTAAATATATTTCGAGAGAGTTTATATATATAACGGTTTTTCTAACCTATACACCTAGTGCAAAGGTTGAGTTTTAAGCTACGACGTTGAAACCCAACTCTTTTGCTACTCAAACCAAAAAAAAAAAAAACAAAAGAAGTAAAAACTAAGCTTCTATCTTTTCCCTTCCCTATTTTCTTTCTTCCAATTTTGTTAGTAGTAATGGAAGAAATAAACGCAAATAATGTACCAAGATGGACACCAAGCCCAAGCCCAACGAGGCCGTTAGCTAAAGGTGGTAATGAAGAGAAGAAAAAAGAAGGTGAAGATGATAGTTTAAAGAGGAATTCTAGCAGTTTAAGGAGGTTTTTTCCATTTAGCTTAACAGGAAGTATTAGTAATAATACTGTATCTGTTAAGAAAATGGAGTTTAATGATGATGAGCATAGAAGTGGTAGTAAAGGTTATGTGTCGTTGACATGGAAAGATTTGTGTGTTACGGTTAATGGTGCTAAAGGCGGAGGCGGTGGTGGCGGCGGTGGTGATGGAGGGCGACGTCGTACCATCTTAGAAGGTGTTTCTGGTTTTGCTGAGCCTGGAGAGGTCTTGGCTGTTATGGGTCCTTCTGGCTGTGGCAAGTCCACACTTTTGGATGCACTCGCTGGTAAGAAATACTTCTATCTATCATCAATTGGTTATCGCAACTTTTATTATCGAACAATTTTAACCATGAATATCTTTAGTTATGATGTTGTATATATTTTGTTAGAAAAAAAAGTTGATATCTTAAAATTGTATGACGACTTGTATTTTTCGAAAATTACTTTCGAAAAATTGTGAAATCCAACAAAAAAAAAGAACGCGCCAAATATTACAAATATTGAGAGTAATATAAATTAAAAGTACTATGTTAATTAATTACTGAACTATCTTTCATTAGTTGTTTAACACAAATTCTTGGGTATATTTATTACACCAAGTTTTTTCCAATTTATGGTGTAACAATCTATAAACCGTTGCTTTTTTTAAATAAAAAAAAAAACCTCAAATGACATGAAATAAATGACATAAGATTCATGTTATTATTTGTTTAGGCCATGTCATTGTTGTTGAAATCTATGTCATCATATATATTACACTAAATTTTTATGATGTACTTAATATGTTACATTTAAGACAGTCTTTATATAGTGATTCAAACCAGATCAATCAAGTGTAGCTTACTCAATTACATAGTCTTGCAGTTTAATATGATCACATATTCACATTAGTTTATGTCTTTTGTGTTAATATTTCAAGAATTACTACAGAAAGATGTGTTCATTAAGTAAGGTTCTCATCCTAGATATCACCACTATGTCTGACATTTGTAAGTGTTGTTTAAAAATTTGTGAGATGTTGTTTCAGAAGTTTAAGCTATTTGATTACATACATAATTATTAAAATAATAAATATTTGGTCAAGTCTTCTAAGTTCTAATTAATTCACAAATGGGTTTCTTAATCGAGCAACTCAGATCACTTATATAATACTAGCCTTCATATGCACGCGATGCGTGCGTTCATTTCAAAATTTGTTTATATATTAGATACTCCATTCATACTTTATTTATGATTAAACTTAAATGTGAAAAATTCAACATTTAGATGAATTTAGATATATTAATTCGCTAATGGTAAAAAATAAAAAGGTTGTGAGTGATTGTTAACATTTATTTTTTGTGAATGAATATTGAACAAAAAATACAAAAATAATGAGTTGGTTTAACTGAATTAAAGAGTATCAAAGGTAGTGAATGTTCAGACTTTTATGTGCACGTTATGTATGCCATCTTTTTTTATAAGGTATAAATATTTTGTCCATTTAATTTTTGATTGAAGTATTTGAGGCATATACCATTTTAAACTTGTTTTAAATGACAAGTTGGAATGAGAATTTTTTTGCTTTTGTAATTTTTTTCATTCTATTAATTAGATCATTAAGGGTATTTTAGTCAGTTCAAAAGAGGACACCACACCTCCTCCCTTGGCTTATATAATAGAGATTGTTATAGTCAATAGCAATGATGCCTTGAACAACATCATGTTTTTTCATGAAATTCTACCATCATTATTTTATACAACTAGGCCAGGACATGATATAATACACTTCAAAATCTTTGACTATCTTGGTGAAATATCCTAACGACCCGTTTGGTAGTTGGTCATAAATGGTGGTAATGGAAATGAATTTGTGTGTAAATTTGTGAAAAATATCATTGTCCATTCCCATGGTAATGCTAATTTATCATAAAATGTCCACTTTCCTTCTTGAATTGTCATTCCCATCCAATATCACCTTGTAGGTGGTAATGAGTGGTAATGAAAATTGCTTCCCTTTGGAGTCAAAAACACAAGTTTAGGGGTGAGATTGCTTTCCCATGGAGAAAAAATGCCTCCCCATGAAGATTTTAAGGGTGCTTCCTTAATAAAATTACACATAAAATTCATTCTCATTACCGCAATTTATTAATGACTACCAAACGGACCGTAAAAGTATATCAAATAACAATAAATTAAAATAGGAGATTAGCAACAACTGCAAACATGTAGCCTTAGGAATAAAATCAGTACCAAACGAACAAATTAGGTGAAGGACAACTAGGAGAAATGAACAAGAACAACCACTTGATCCATATTATTCTATTGGCATTGCTGCCGTCGCTACTATTATTGTCACATAAATGAGCTATTATTAGCAAAAAGAGCTGGATAGTTTGGTCCCACCCTGATTGAATTAGACAAGATTCCAAATAATGATCCCTCTGTCTCAAAATATAGTTTCCATTTTCTTTTTTCACGGTAATTATGCAAGTAGAATTTAAGGGAGATAGTAAAGATTTTTTGTTTATTTAAATAAATCTCGTATGGGAAAATATGATTTTAGGAAAGAGAATAATTGGTGAAAGATCATTAATTGTAACATTTTGGTTGATTAAACAAAGGAAAAAACAAAATTCAAGAAGCAATTATTACGGAAAAATGTGGAATTAGACATGAAAATGGAAACTATATTTGGGGATACCCAAAATGGAAAAGGAAACTATATTTTGGGACGAAGGAGTAGCAACTTACAAAAAAAATTATTGTTTGTAACCGTAACTTTGTACTCCCTCCATTTTTATTTAATTACTATATTATTCATTGTTGTATGCACAACGATTTAGGCAATGTCACTTTCAAGCTTTTGAGATGGTACTTTTTGACCAATTTAATATATAAAATAATGAAGAAAAGTGAAAAAGTAGTAATTTTAAGTGAAAATAGAGAAAAAAAACAAATGTAATAGTAATACTTTATGGTGGGCCAAGTTTCCTAAATAAAGAAAGGTTAAACAATATAGCAATTAAAAAGAAACACCCATATATGGAAAATGTAGCAATTAAATAAAAATGGAGGGAGTATACTTATATGTCGTACGATCCAGTTTCAGCAACTAGCTAATTCTACTATTAAACTATGTCTTGAATTAATTATCTTGCGCTAGGATTAAGGTAGCACAGGGGTCTTGGTCTAGGGAGTTAGGGGGAAACTCCCCTCATTTTTCGGTACATGTTATTTATTATATCGAGTTTGTTTTAGTTTCGTGTTCAAGCCTATTTGTTTAGGTTAATTAGTAGGGTACTATATAAACCCTATTATAATCTTTGCCTTCATATTTTGTAATTTGTACTCTCTCCTTAACTTAAAAAAATCATTTTTCCTCTCCGTGTGGACGTAGCTAAACACATTGTTAGTAAAAAAGTTAATTCTTGTGTCGATTGTTTTTTACTATTTATTTCGTTAATTGCATCTATCACAACATATACATTTTCACTTCTTATTAGTTACTAAAGCTCTTGTTGACTACTATAAATATTTTTTAACACAGGAAGGTTAGGTTCAAAAACCAGGCAAACAGGGGAAATTCTTATTAACGGTCGTAAACAAACTCTTGCTTTTGGGACTTCGGTAAGACATTTTACATGGTAGGCTGTAGCTAAGAGTATACTCGGTAAATATGGCAATGGACGTGTCTCATCATGCTGGCCATCTTAGAGCCTACGCCCACAAACATAGCTTGTGAACCGAGCACATTTAATCGTGTCGGTTTCACTAGCTTGTGGTGGCTACTGGCTAAGATGTTGGCATTGTCCAGTGTCCACCACCAAGTAGTCAAGTACCACCTTCAATACTCTAGTTATAAATTTTGTCTAAAGTATTGTTTGTGCATATATTAGGCATATGTGACCCAAGATGATACACTAATGACAACACTAACTGTAAAAGAAGCCATATACTACTCAGCTCAGCTGCAACTACCAGATTCAATGACTAAATCTGAGAAATTAGCTCGAGCTAATGACGCGATTAAAGACATGGGTTTACAAGGTTGTGTCAACACAAGAATAGGGGGTTGGAGAGTAAAAGGTCTTAGTGGAGGACAAAAAAGAAGGGTCAGTATTTGCATAGAAATCTTGACAAGGCCAAGGCTTCTGTTCTTAGATGAGCCTACTAGTGGCCTTGATAGCGCGGCTTCTTACCATGTTATGAGCCGAATCATTAAGCTTGCAAAACAAGATCACAGGACGATTGTTGCTTCAATTCATCAGCCTAGCAGTGAAGTCTTTGAGCTCTTCCACAATCTCTGTCTCCTCTCTTCAGGAAAACTCGTGTACTTTGGTCCGGCTTCAACTGCTATTGAGGTGAGTTTGAACTACTCTAACCATTTTTAGTGTATCATAAAAATTTGCCACAGTAGAGTTGATCATGAACTATCCAGGCTCGGACCAAAAATTTGGCCTATTCTAACCCGATGACTGGCTCGTTCCCATCTCAGGCCGAGCCAAAAACAATTGTGATCCGCGATTTACTGTATATGTTTGTCTATGCAGTTCTTCTCTTTGAGTGGCTTCCCTTGCCCAACCATGAGGAACCCTTCGGATCACTTCCTAAGAACCATCAACAAGGACTTTGAAACTGTAAGTACTCCTAGAAATGTGTAATCTTGTATTCTTATATCTCATTGATCTAATGAAATTTGAAATATAAGGGTCATATACTCATATCTATAACATAATGTTCTTATTTTAGGATATTGAACAAGGATTGGATGGAATGAAGAGCACTGAAGAAGCAATAAACACTCTTGTAAATTCATACAAATCATCACAAACCTACATAGAAGTTCAACATCACATATCAACGATATGTCAACTGGTAATTGACTAAAAAATTGACCTTATCTAGTGAGGTGTAGGTACATTGTACACCCTGATGTATAATATACGCGCATCAACAATTATGTGTAAAAAAAAACATCTTATAAAGAACAGAATAACTATAATATAATCGAAACTGTAAATCGTTGCAGGGCGGAAGTTCGACAGAATCTAAAAGGAAAAATGCTGGGTTCATAACTCAGTCGTTTGTTCTTACAAGAAGATCTTTCGTGAACATGTACCGTGACTTGGGATATTATTGGCTTCGCCTTGCAGTCTACATTGCACTTTGTTTGTGCGTGGGAACTATATTCTATGATATTGGCCACTCTTATGGTTCCATTCAGGTGATTAGATCGTTTACATATATATGTGATCAATTTATCATTTAGATAAAAGATATCATGTGTGTTATAACACAATATGTTATGAAATTTGCAGGCTAGAGGATCAATGCTCATGTTTGTTGCAGCTTTCTTAACTTTTATGGCAATTGGAGGGTTTCCATCATTTGTCGAAGACATGAAGGTTAGAACATTATAGTGTTATAATTTATGTAACATGAAACTTATCATGCATCTAGCTACCTTAAAATTTAGGCTTTGATTGACAACTCATTCAATCAGTCAACTTACGCGTTTCATTTGTGTTTGTTGCTAGATCTTTGAACGAGAAAGGCTCAACGGACACTACAGTGTTGGTGCCTACACAATCGGGAACACACTATCTTCAATTCCTTACTTGCTCATCATCTCTCTAATACCAGGAGCAATAGCCTATTATCTTGTACACCTTCAAACAGAATTCAGTCACTTTGTGTACTTTGCACTGGTGCTATTTGTATGCATGATGCTCGTCGAGAGCCTAATGATGATTGTAGCAAGCCTAGTCCCAGACTTTCTCATGGGTATCATAACTGGTGCTGGAATTCAAGGTGTAATGATGTTAAATGGCGGATTTTTTCGATTGCCCAACGATCTTCCTAAGCCATTTTGGAGGTACCCAATGTACTACATTGCTTTCCATAAGTACGCAAATCAAGGGTTTTACAAGAATGAGTTTGAAGGCTTGAGATTTCCTAATGATCTAGTGGGAGGAGGTGCAACTATTAGTGGGGAGGAAGTGTTGAAGAGCTTTTGGCAAGTTGAAATGGGATACTCTAAATGGGTAGACCTTGCAATTTTGATTGGTATGGTTGTAGTTTATAGGCTCATGTTCTTGGGAATTATCAAGCTTGCTGAAAAGATTAAGCCAATGATTAGATCTCTTAAGTCAGATACTGTGCATCATTCTAATTAAGTTTAGAAGTTGTTACTTGACACCTTTACTCGAGGCTTTGTGGTGGACGACGTACTCATATTACAAAGTGTAAATGATAATACAAAGTTACCTCTTATTCTTTCTATAAGCTACAAAAACATTATATTGAATTTTGCTCTTCGGTAAGCCTAGAATGCACCATCTATCAATTGTTATTATCATTCGAGATTGATTTATTGTTTCTTTTAGCCAAATTTGGCTAGTAATGGTCTAATGGATAATTGATTGCATTAGCTAATTATATTTGTTGGTTTTGACGGTTTTATTGTATTAGATGTTTGTATAAAGTTTTTGGTATAAAGCTGATACTTAATTGTGTAAAACGACTAATTAAGCGTTGACATATCCTTTTTTTATTATCCTTTATATTTGTCATTGCACCTCAATATGACTAATTATCTCTCACCAAATGCTTCCTGCACCAACTTTTTCAAAATTAAGTTTTAAGTCCAAATTGTTCTTTCCGTCCTTGTTTACCAAACACCAACATAAAAGATTTTGACTTATTTCTCTCAAATGGGACCAAAACCTCTAACTTATACTCAATCGTTTATTTCCTTAATCTTACGTAGCTCTGCAACAATGCACAGGCTATCTCAAGTACTTTATAGCATACGGTTCACTTTTATGTAACTAGTTTTCATATTGAGTAGATGAAGCCTGTCATCTGAGAGCTCATTTGTTTTGCCTTTCAACAAGAACAACGTTTGAGCATGTATTGTTGTAAAGTGTACACAGATGTTTAAGTATCTTCCGGTTCTGAAATTCCGAAAAACAGGCTGATCAATCAAAGAGAATAAGAGATCATGCATCGGACAGAATTACAGAGGGAAGTGGGAACTACAGCTAAATAAAAGGAAAGAAGAAAATAGAATATATCTATTACAAGTATAAAATCCGAGAACATATGTCATACATCTGAAAGTGCATCAAAGCAACAGTAACTAAACGTTATTACCAAGCAGAAGATGACAGCTCCAACATATCTATTAGTACACAACGAATCCTATCATGGGAATACAGTTCCTTCTTCTAGTAATAGGGCATGTAACGGGTTGGCCTTCGGAATCTAGGAACTTTCCTGCAGCATATATAATGGCGAGAAGATAGTCAGCCACATTACTTATAATACACCACGAAAACACGATTGCCACATTGCCTTTTTTGGAATCTAGGGTTCACCTTATGGTTGTATATAACCTCGCCCCCAACCAATCAAGATACAAGGTTTATGGAAGACAGCAAGCATTTTAGGAAGTGATAAATCATTCATCTCATACACATTATCTTCATATATTTATTTGCATAAAGTTGGACCCTTTTACAGATCTCCAAGCTCAAATATTAGATGAGTACAAAATCAATTCAAGAGGTGGGAGATTCAGACACGATTTGAAGCAGGTAAACACTAGAGCTCAGAAACCCTCAAATAACTACAAGCATATTAACAAAATTGAACATGTACTACCTAAAAAATAAGAATAAGAAATAAGAAGTTTACGTACCCATAGCCGTATGGGTTATAGAAGAAAGGTGGAGAGAATGGTCTACGAGAACGAAAGGGGGTATAAGGATTAAAACGCCTTGCGCGGAATTGTTTCATGCCTGGCACATTTGTTCTCTTGGGCAGCACCTGTGAATTATCAGCCATATGAATGTGATTAATGAGTGAAAAATGATGAAAATATTGGAACACATCCCCACCAGCAAGACATCAATACCAGGATAGACATACATCAAACCACCATTATGAAAATACCTTTAATTGACGACCATGTAATTCAGATTCATTTAGCTGAAGTGCCTGTTGAATAGCTTCCTGTTCAACAAATTCCACATATGCAAAACCCTTTGGCTGACCAAACTTGTCTGTCAGAATGGTCACTCTATTTACTGTCCCACAGCCTTGAAAATGTTGCTGAACTTCTTCAGGGGTGCACGCATAATCAACCTGCAAGATATAAGCAAATCCAAAGTGTTCATGTAGGCAAAGTCAGTCAAATAAAGCACACATATCATAGCCAGCACCAACACAATCCTTCTTTGATTTTGATAAGAAGCACCTGCACACAATTGATCAACAGAGTAGCAAGTTCAACTGGTACAAAGCATCTACTGCAATATGGTTCATCATGGGATATTCACCAGCCCCTTGAGCAGACGGGATGGGTAATAAAGCGATGGAGGGAAAGCCTAACAAAACCAACTTCAAGTATCTCCTTGCAAGATAAGTGGTACTTGATTTTTTTGGAGATGAGAGGGGTTGCACTTATCCAGAAAAAGATTACAACTTTTAATTATAGAAAAAAAAAAAAATCCATGCTTACTTATCAAGTATTGAGTGATATCTTGGAGTAATACAATCAAAAGGCTTGAAAGAATATTATCGAGGAGTATCCGCATGCCTTTCAATTATTGATGCATACCCACATGCCTTTCAGCCTCTCTCTCACTCTCTCCCCCCCACCCCCACACACACACAATCAGAATCTAAATCCATCAGATACAGTGATACACCCTTATAAAACTATATTTGCAAACCTGAACATTTAGGATACATAGTTCTGATGTATGCATGTAGAATCTAAGCTTCAAAAGCTCAAACTGCCCAAAGTAAATTACCAAGACTTTTTTTCTCCTTTGAGACAGCATTATAAACACATCAAATTGCTTACGCCTTTGTGAAGCACCAATTGGTGAACACTCCTCATCACATCCATTACACTATTAATTCTTCACTACAATCACACCAACAAGGAAGATCAAGCAATTTGAACTATAAGATTTTTACCATCTCTTGCCTTTCTTTTTTTTTTCAAACAAATGAAAATAACTTTTCTTCCATATTTAACTCTAATAACCCTTGCAACAAAAGGAAAAAAGAAAAGAGAATTGTAAGGCCAAAGGTACATGATTAGGTACATGATTTTACAGCATCCATCATCACACCTGCAAGAAGTGTTTGGATTTGCTGATTCAGGCAACAGTGCTCACCACCGCCCCTGCAACTAGCTTCAGCTGTAGTAGCGTGCCTCTGCAGTTGAAAGCAGTGAAGTCTTGCACACTATCTTGGACAAGAAGAGTTCTAATTGGACCACAGCCACGAACACATATTTTTACAATTCATCCAACTCCAGTTCTTCCACTTCGAAGAAAAAAGGGAAATAAAAAACGGAAAGGTATACGATCAACAAGTTAAAATACACGTTTCTTTTGTACTCCCTTTCTCTTCTATTCTTTTTATAGTATCGTTTCTTTTTCTTTTTTCCTTCTTTTCTGGGGAGACTTTAATTTTTTCAGCTTTTTCCACTTCTCTTTCTTTTCTATGATTTCTTCTCTGTTTTTTTTTTCTTTTTTCATCTTTTTCAACATTTTAAAACATAAAAGCACAGAAACAGCCTTGAGTTCCCAATAAAGAGCTACTTCTTAAACTATGCCAACCAATCTCCAAATGTTGGGTACCAAGTCCAGCATTAAAACACAAGGAACTTGATGAGGAAGGAAAACCCTGCGATCATAGTAAGACATTTAACTCAAACCATGACTTGCTTAAAGCAGAATGTGATGACGTATATAATGGCAGATAATATCATAGACAATAATACATAAAGACAAGAGATAAGGTGTAAAAAAAAAAAGAAGGAACATCCACTGAGATAGCCCACAAAAGGAGAGGACCACTAGGCTCATAATATATATTTTTGGTACAGGATTCAATAATATTTTTTTGATGCCTGAACATCAGACTACTTCAGGGAGTAAAACATGATCCTCAGTGAGCAAGTGAACACAGAAAGCAAATGCCCATCTGGGAATTTGATACTTGAACCAATATTGAGCATGCATCAGTTGACAGTTGGGTAATAAATAACATCAGCCAATTGAGGAATGCCTTCACTAGGGGAAAAAAGGAGGGAGAGAGACAGAGAGATTTTTGGTTGCTTTGGTACAACATTAGTGGCCGCAACAACACTACAAAAGGTATTCTGGATATTGGGACACAAAAATACCGCATTTACAAATGCGCTAATAAGTGTTCGAAAGTTAGAATTAAGAGAACCCATACACATGGGCTTAAATGAACAAGAAAGTGTAGATCTTTTAATTCAGAGGTCCCCATCAATACTATAACTAATAGTAATAAAATCTTCTTTCTAAAAAAAATTTACCACAGGATTTTAGGTCTATGAGTTGGAAGAATTCAACGGAAAGCAGCTCATATGCTCCCTCGTATATTTATAGAAGACTTCTCTTTTCTTGGCCACATTTTTCCATTCTACTTTCTTTCCTTCCTTGTATTTGGTTCTTTGTTTAGTGATCCCCTCCCCCCTTTTCTCTTTTTCGAAGGCAATACTTGAGGGTCTTTTTCTTTTCTTTTGAACTTCTCTAAATGAGTTTAGCTACCTTCCAATATTCTGCAACATTTAAAAAGTGACCTTCCCCACTTCACCCAAAGGAAGGGGGGAGATAGAAAGGTTTTTCACGGCTAAATGGCTGTCCGACGGCAAGGACAGCAGCAGAAAACGTCAACAAAAAGATAGGTCTCTCAATATTGATGTTCCATTTAACACCTAAAGAGCACAAGATTCAAAAGTACAGCTGCAGTGCATATATGCGAGGGAACATCTATTACAAACAAGAGATCTTTCTACTGAATAGAAAAATCTACATTCATAATTTCAAACCACTATAGGCGTACACAGCATAAACTCCAAAAAAAACTGCAGTTCTTGATTACCAATCACTCATGTACCAAAACCCATTATAACTGTACAAGTGTTTGTCATCAAATCAGCCTCCAGATGGTAACCTCATATTAACAATAACAGACCCGAATATGGACTATATGTGAAGTTGCTTCACCAGCGTAGTTTCTACCCTCTGAGCTGCTAGTATTCTTCGCACTAGGAAGCTAATACATCAATCTATTACAGGATAACAAATAAAGATCATAGAGCTTGCAATCGTCGAGTTACCTTCAGAAGAAGGCTTTACACCTACTCAACGCAATAAGAATCAAGTTTTGCGAGTATTAATCCCTGAAGGCCCCAAGCAAAGCTTGCTCAACAATCTACATGTTGAGGTATGTATGATCATATCACCAGCAAGTCCTTAGAGGCATGGGTTACATAGAGCAAAATTATTTGTTTAATTTTGAATTTGTCAACAAAGATATGCAAAACTGACAACAACAAGCTCTTATCCGTTATCTCTATTAGCTACTAAACACAGATCTGATGTGAATAAAGTGACAGAAACGACAGATACGAGGACAAGATTTGTCAATATAAGAAATCTACACAACTTCAACCCCAATCTGCTAGAAGAAAGCTCCTTTCATGAAAAGCTATATATTCATGCTTTGATGACCAACTTTACACAAAATCAGGACATTTGAGTGCAACGATTAAAACCTCAAATCGGTCCCACTGATTCAGGATTTAAGGAGGCTCAGATGAACATATCCTTTAACCCTAACTAGTAAAATTATATGTTAGTGAGGACATTCCCAAAGGTCTGCAAGAAGCACCTGTGAGTTGTGAGCTTGTCTTTGTTTTCGTAAAAGAAGGGAATTGTAATGGGAATTAAATAGAGACTCATTGAATCTATATTTCCCATAGGCAATAAATCTTTCTTCACTCATTGGGACGAATTGGGAGGAGAAATTGCCTCATATAATGAAAAGGGACCTCGTACTAATAAGTACATGCACCCAAGTGCATGTAGAGCATGGTGCACCCTTTTCTAAACTACGTCATTTTATCATTTTTACAGTCTATAATTTTAAAAAATTATTGTTATTTGCTTTCTTAAATTTTGCAACAAAAAGTTCCTTTTTCAAATTTAAATTTAAAAGGTATATGTTCTTTTCTATGTTGCTCAAACACGGATACGGGTGTCGTGTCCAAGTAGGGATCGGAGGATCCGACACTCTAGTCCCAAAATTTGAGGGATACGGCAATACGGTCAAAAGAGTGTCTTGACCAATTTTCTAGACACGGGTATCTGAAAAGTGTCGGAAAAAAATTGGATACTTGAGATGTTTTTCAAAAAATACATTTATTTTGAAATTGAAAATTAAAATAAATAATAAAGAGTAACAAGTTTTTTAGTACGAGATAGCATAAAAAAAATACTTTAGTTATATAAACTTGTGTTCAACTAGCGTATCTCTAATATAATGTTACTTATGCCCGTAAAAAAAAATATAATGTTACATATGAGTTATGACAGCTTTTTTTTTTTTTAAGGCCCAACTATACCTAGCCCACTTTAATGCTTTCTTTAAAACCCTAGTTGGTAAAACTTTAAGAAAAAATAAAAAAGAAAAAATAATAAAGAAAAGGGGGAGGGGCACACCCACGTAATTAGAAACTGACTGGATTAAATGAAAAAAAAGAGAGGAAGACAGAGAAAGAAAATGTCGGGGGCTAGGGAAAGAAAGAGAAAAAGCCAACTGCCGACCGCCGCCGACTGCCTTTGCCGGAGATCTGACAACACCATCTGGCTCGGAATTCTTGCTAGAACCAAAGCCCCATGGTAATTTGTCCTAGTATAAGCATTTTCCTCTTCAATTTCCAGATCTAGGTTTTCGAATCAACCCTAGATCTGTGATTTTTCATCTTCTTTTCTTTCCTCCTCTCTCTCTCGGTTCATCTAGTGTCGACCCTTGAAGAGTATATTCGACACTTACTCCGACACGAGACTCGACACCTTTTCCAGGCGTGTCGCGCGTTGTGTCGCGTGTCGTGTCGAGTCGATACGCGATACTCCGGCCTGGAGAGGGTGTCGGAGTAACATAGGTTCTTTTACCTTAAGTGTAGATGTTCATTTACTATATGTTCTTTTCATTATAACCTTTTTTCTTTCATAAATATAAATTTACACGTTCTTTAATTTTAAGTCGTGTGTTCTTTTTCAAAGTAGAAAAGTTGTTGAAAAAAGTTCGTGTTCTTTTATATAAATGATATGTTCTTTTTCATTGTGCACCCTAGTGCATAATCCACGCTTCACTGAGAAGCTACTTTGGTTTCTAACGGAGAAGAGTTCGAAGAAAGACAAAAATCACAAAATCCCATCTAGTTCAAGCCTTTGAGGAATCGAGCCAAGTCCAGTAATTCCCTAGACTCCAAAACAATCAGCTTCCCAAATCACCCACATCATTCTTAATTCCTTAAAAATTTGCCAAAGTTAGGCATTCTTATAAATTTCTATTTCAAATAATAGGCCACATTTGAATTTTATGTTCAGATCTTGTCACCTTCGATATTAATTTCCATTATCATTATTAATCCTAATGATGACATTATGAAAGTACCTTTTAGGATAAACATAATGATGATAATTCACATTATAATTCAATGCATATCTCAGACAAATTATTTTATCATCATCTCAAAACAAAACAAAAAATCTATCAAGGTCTGCAAACTTTGACTGACAAACTCAAACATAGCCTATTAAGCAGTACTTCTTCCGACATTGTGGTCGGTGAACAGCCCCATCTTTTGGCAATAGAGGCTCTAATGTTGTTTCTTTTCCGTAAAAAAAAGTGATGAGAACACATGCGTAAGTTAATATAGACCACAACATAGAAGCTCAACTGGGAGAGCATGATTCTTACATTGCCAACAAACACAGACCGTGAATCCACCTCCTCTTTATTAGCCATTTCTGCAGCAGTGACAGGATCTGCAAATAAGATAACCACTATCATAAGCTCGTAGCTAATTCAAAAACTAAAACAATAAAAGGCAATTTGAAAAGTAGAAAAACTACAACACAAGAATTTGAGCTGACAACTAAAAACACATCCCGGTGTTCTATTGTTTAAGGAAACAACATGCTGACAGCTCATACAACTGAATAAAAACAAAACTTTCTGGCTTGTTGCGTCCCTAAAAGAAATGGCAGTTGCAAATACTAACAACTAATTGATCATTAAAACAGGAAAAAATAAAAGATAGCAAGAATGCACAAGAAAGGAAACTTTTTAGCATT
Source organism: Beta vulgaris subsp. vulgaris (assembly GCF_026745355.1). NCBI lineage: Eukaryota > Viridiplantae > Streptophyta > Magnoliopsida > Caryophyllales > Amaranthaceae > Beta > Beta vulgaris. Next base: position 10,233,909 of record NC_079207.1, read on the forward strand.
TTAGAGGAGGATATATCTAGAACTTAGCCAACCACCTAAATTGTGTAACTTCCTACTTTCCGCAATCTACCAGATAAATAAATGGACAAAGAACAAAATGTGACATTATCGGTTTAAAATTGACATGAGGCGTCCTTAAAGCTTTTTATCTAACTTTTTACCCTTATGCATTAATAAATAAATAACAAAGAAGCGCGTATGCAACCTTTTTTTTGAGGTAGGATGAAGGGGCTCACTTGAGGGCCTCAAATGCATCCCATGAGGTTTGATCTCTAGACCCTAGAGATACAAGGTGATAAATGATGACACTACTCCACGACCTCAACCTCATGTATGCAACAAGCTATATGAAGCCAATTACTTTAAATACAAGTCTCAATGTATTCCAATCAGATACAAACAAAATCAAAACTAGACTAGTAATCAAAGCCAAATTCAACATCCTCAAACTAATAGATAAATTTGATTGGTTAATTCCATACATAAAAAAATGAAGTGCTCAAAAAATTAGGGCTAGGTAAAATTGAAACCTAAAAAAATAGGTTATAAGAGAAAAAAAAAAAAAAACCTTGAACAGCGCCCATTTCCTTCTCAACTTTAGCTTGCATCTCACGAAGAGCAGCAGCTTCTTCTTCCATTTCCTTCAATCTCTTCTTCATCTCATCAAGCTCCTAAACCGAAACAAAAACCATATAAATTAAGCAATAGGGTTTCAATAAATCAAATCAAATAGATACAAATTAACAGATCAAACAAACAGAAAATACAAAGAATTCCAGAACCAAAATAACGGCGAAATTTTGAATTCCAAAAAAGAAAAAAAACCTTGACGGCGTCATCATCGGCGGTGGACATGTCGACGTCGGGATTATGAGCATCCAAGTCTCCTTCCAAATCACCTTCAACGGGAATGTCTCCTCCATAAACCTCATGTTCTTCCTCATCCATCTTTCTCTCTCTCTCTCTCCTCTTTCTCTGAAAGTGTCGCGTGTGTTTGTTTGGGGGAAAAGGTCGATCGATTCGATGGTTCGTAATTGCGGATTTTATGTGTTTTTAGAACACCTCACAAGAGGGAGGAAAACAACTTGGATATTCCAATTCTCAAGTGTTAAACTATGGGGAAACTATGGGCTTTGGACTTTGGTTATTTCAGTGGCCTTGCTTCACTTTCAAGACTAAATTGTGAATTAATGAGCTAGGCTTTTTAGTAGTAGGGATGTCAATAGGGCGATTTTGTGGAGATATGTCTTATATCCGCCCCAGTTAGATGAGGAATTAAGGATGGGTAAAGGGTTTGTGGGTTGGGGTGGGATGAAAATGGTACCCCCTATAAATAATGAGAGTGTGGAATTTATATTGTACTGGTCTCATCTCGCCCGGCCCCGCCCCATCCTCCCCCGTCCCACTTCTCCATCTCATATTATTCTATTTATTGAAAAACCTATTATATTAATGATCATCATCAATATATATTTATATATATGCTAATATATTAAAAGGCGTTCCTAAACAAGATATAGTAAAAAGTATACTATAATCAGCAAAAAATAAGTGAGAAATATGGGGTGTAGTACGACATACTCGGGCTCCATGAATCAAACCATCATCAACAACTTTTATCAACAGTGTCGAAAAAGCTTCCGCACATAGGAGAAATAGATACAAGGACATCGAATCTCTCTGCCGAAGTCCCCTCGATGGTATAATGTGGCCCTTCACACACCCATTTAGCTTATACGAATAAGAGACACTCGAAAGACATAAAATAACTATATTAATCCACTCTCAACATAACTCCAATTTGTACATGACTTTTTCAAGAAAAGACCACTCCATACTGTCATAAGTCTTGCTCATATATCCAACTTAAAATCCATAGTCCCTATCTTCCCTTCATTTTTTCTTTTCATGCTGTGAAAAATTTCAAAAGTAATCATAGCATTGTCTGTAATAAGTCTCCCTGGCACAAAAGCACTTTGATGCATTGAAATAAGATCAGAGGGGAAAAGTTTCAATCGATTAGCCATCATCTTAGAGAGAATCTTATAAAGCAACATACACATACTAATAGTCCTGAATTCCCCCATTGTTTAGGATTGGGGCTTTTGGGAATCAATACAATACAAGTCTTGTTCAATGTCTCATTGTCTACATCCCCTTTCCACCAGTTCTGAATAAAAGCTATAACATCATCACCCACAATATGCCACAATTTCTGATAAATAGAGCATGCATACCATCAAGATCGGGGGGCCTTATTCAGGTGCATATGAAACAATGATGCATGTATCTCCTCACCTATGGGTTCGACTACTAGAGTTGCATTTACTTCCGTGGAAACTTTGGCCGTGAGACCCACTACAGTGGCTTTGAAATATGATGGTAAAGAAGAGGAAAAAAATCTCAATGAAATAATCATTAATGACCTCCCCCACCTCATCTTCATTCGTCTTCCATATTCCGACACGGTCTTGAATTTTATGGATAGTGTTACTTTGCTTCCGTTGGCTAGCTTTATGGTGGAAATATGAAGTATTTTTGTCCCCATCTCTGATTTCATTTGCGCAGGCTCTAGCAAACCAATATGACTCATGCAGGCGATTTAGATCATCCAACTCCATAACAAGCTCATTGCATTTATTAATCATCACACCATCAGGAGCCTTGTTTTGCCACTCCTCTAACTCTTCCTCTTTTTTCCTTATACTTCTTTTACATCCCCAAAAGTATTCGTAACCCACCCACCAAGAGTCGTCGCACACTGCTCCACCCTCGAAGAAATCTCCACGTCACCAGCAGCACATCACGACCGCTTCACCACTTGTTGGCAATCGAGGTTTGAAAGCCATAAGGCTTCGAATTGAAACCGCCTATGTCGCTCTCTCAATTGCTGTACCGAATCAGTCCCAAGTAGAATTGGGGCATGATCTGATTTGTAAATAGGATAATTGCGAACTCAACAGTGTGGAAAAATATCTCCCAATCCTCGCTTGCTAATAAGAGGTCCAATCTTTCTCGTATCATTGTAGCCTCATCCTTATCTCTCTTCCAAGTGAGAGTGCCACCCATATAGCCTAAGTCCTGGAGTCCACATACATTAACCACTTCTCGGAACGCAACAATGTGACACTCCCTCCTAACATCCCCCCTCCATTCTTTTTTGAGGCGTGCAAGATTCATTAATATCTTCGAAGAAAACAACAAGCCCTGCAATATTATTTCTTATCTCACGCATCAAAGACCAAGCAAGGTGCTTATTAGTAGCCTCCGGTCGCCCATAAATACCCACCGTCGTCCATAATACTACATCATCATCATCAAGAACCTGAGCTGTAACATGATGAGTTGAATAAGACAGCACATGAACATTCATATCTCTCCACCAAAAACCCATACCTCCCAAAAGCCCCATACTATTAAATCATAATCCTTCCGAAAAACCACACTTTCCTTTCACAAGCTCGAGTTTTTTTAGAATCAACCATGGTTTTCATCAAGAAAATCATATTAGGCCCCTCTCTCCAACACCAAGATTGGAGCGTTTGAACTGTCCTAGGGCTGCCCATGCCCTGACAGTTCCAGCTAAAAATTTTCATTGGCCTTCGCGGGATTGGTGCTCTCCAACCTTCGCTACCGTCAAGGGACTAGCCTCCCCATCAAAAATATCTGACACCTTCAATTTTTTGCCCAAGTCATCTGCCTCACCCATAGTTACATCATCTTCGTGCATCCCCGAATCCATCTCCACATTATGCTTCCTTTTCTCATCTAACAATTTACTCTCCCCCTATTCTTCCTTATACTATCCCCCTACACTCTCCTTGTATTTTTCTTCAATTTGCGGCTAACAATAGCATTGTGCCTTATGAAAAAGAATAGGCTTTCCATATGGCCCAACCATTGTTCACCCACCTGTTCCGTTCGAGCAATGACACACGTGCCCCCTTCCTCCTGTATCCCCTTCTCCCCCTCATGCAACAACATTTTATTAGCATTCAATATTTATCCCCCATTATCCTCCTTAGCAATAGTATTAACACTCTCCAGATTAACACTATCAAGTATAGTATTATTATCCTCCAACCTATCTCTACCATGCATATTATGAGACATACCTTTGTTATCGAGGTTAGTATTACACCACTCTATAGACTTCAATATTTCGGTGGTTGTGGTACCATAGAGTTGCACCAACCCTTCTTTCGCACCACATTTTCAGCTACTGTTACTGCCTTTAGGTGTTTCCACCCTCTTCCCCCCAGTGTCCTCTCCTCTTGAAAGTTTCGAGCCAACATAGTTTAGTACTCGCGAGCACGCAAGGCAAAAATCGCTTTGTCTCCTCTTGTTTTTTCATCCATCCCTTCCTTAGCGAGGCTTTGAGCCACGCCCCCACTGCTTTTCTTCGCCACCACCATCCTCTAATACCACCTCCGTACAATCGCGTTCAATATGCCCCCAAGACTCTACAAACATATCAGAAGGTCGGTAGCTGCTCATATTTAACTTCCACCACCACTACCTTACCCCTACTATTTCTAGCCTTTTGGATATGACGCAGGGGTCGAGTGATATTCACCATAACTGGCAGTTGCGCTAGCTTGTCCCACAAGATCCCGTTCGATTCCACCTCCATAACATCCCTTATATTATTTTTGATCATTCCAATATGTTCTTCTGACCTAGAGTCCATCGGTAAATTGTAAAGTCTTACCCATAAAAGGGAACAAATCAAGGGCAATTTCCGAAGGCTGAAGACCCCCGTCAATCTCAGACATCATCATTAGGTGTTGATTAAAGGTCCATGGTCGACCCTCCATGACTTTTGTCTTATTCCGTAACAATGCAAATACAAAGAGTCTGTTCCCAATCGATCTGAATAGCGTATCTTTCAAAATCGCCCAAATTTGATTTAGGGTCCGCTTAAAACCTTCAGAATTATAAGGCCTCCTTGTCATCACCTTCCCCACAATTGCCATGTCAATATAGGCGGGTTCGCTTTATTACTGGTAATTTTATCAAAGTCCAAAACAAAATTCTCCTTTTCTGTAATTTTTTATGTTGAACAACGTGCAATGATTTCGAGACAAAAAACGAGCAAAGTATCCCCAGTAGGGACCAAACTCCAAAGGTTCACCGAAAGAGACAAAACCCTCGCTCCGCAAGACTTTTCACTGAAAACCTAGCGATGGCTAGAGAGAGACTTTGTTTTTACACGAGATCCTTCTAATTTATAATTTTGGGTTGAATTTAGTTGGTGGAAAATTGAAGAAATTCTCATTAATGGTTATTGGTTACCAAAAAGTTCATGCACTATTTCGGATTAAAGGGTGTTTGTGTTGCAACTCCTCACAAGTTTTTACTTACTAACTAGTTATTAGGCCCGGGCTATGCCCCGGGTAAGAAAATTTTCCATTTATTAATATTGTACTTTGATATGATCGATAACACTAAATACAACTTGGTCTAGTGGTTAAAACTTTAGTACATGAACCATGAGGTCATGGGATCAAAACCTATACTATACAATTTCTAATTTTTTTTATTGTACATGGATTACATGAACTAAAACTCTCTAGGGAGAGCGCCACGTGGCACCGTTCCTCGTTTACGCACGCCTTTTAATATATTAGTATAGACTAGTCTTTTTTGCCCGGGCGATGCCTCGAGTCAGCTACAATAAACACATATGTTATTATTTTAAATTTCATAATTTATTTTGCTACTTTTCGTATTTTTTATCCTTTAAGAAATTGAAAAATTCATGTTACGACGTGATAAGTAAAATAAATTTGAAAGGTTTGAGTTTGAAAACAATACCTTAAAAGGAATTATGGTAAGAGAATATGAAATAAATATTCTCTTGTAAGTTACATAATAAGAGTGTTGGAGATGTATATACTTATTTAAGTCTTTTTAATTAATTATAATTATTACAAGACTTTATCATATTTTATTTAAAACAGTAGACAACAAAGTCATAGTGTATTGATGGTTAAACTCTGACTTATCATTTCAAATGTCACATGTTTGATACATTGCCCTTACATTTTTTTTAACTGAGGACTAGGAGTACACATAGACATAAAACATTTGCATTAGAAATTTGAGTAGAGTGACATGTGGCACATTTGCATTAGAACATGTTTGATACCTTGCACGTCTTTTAATATATTTGTATAGATAGATAGATTTCACTTTCAATTATTTATTTGGGTGAATTTCCAATTGTACCCTTGACCACAGGTAAAATCAAAATTGAGAAGTTGACTATGGGCACCGCGGGTACAGTTGAACCATATTCCACTTGTTTCCTCCTACAATCTTCAACTTCTCCGCCATTTCACCTGAATCCTACTTACCCAGAACTGTAACAAACCCTAACAATGTTCAAACCCAGATAAAATTCACAATCTTCAAATTCTAACGAAATTTACAAAACAGATTGAAAATTATGTCACTTATTCTTCAAAACCCCTTATCCAATTCCAATTATCGCATAAAGTTCCAGTCCTCCAACAATCCCATTACCACCCACTTCAATCCTACCAAAACTCTCAATTTCTCTCTCCTCTATCATCAACCCTTGCATCATAACAGCTACTCATTTCAAAAAAACTTCTCCTTGTTGCGAAATCGCTTCTCTCTCATCAAAGCTCACGATTCTTCTTCCTTCACTGCATTCCAAGAACAAGAAGCTTCTGTTCAATTGTTCAATTGGGACGGTTTTCTCTCTTTTTTGGAGTCAATTTGCGTGGTTTCTTCAGTATTGATTTCAGTGGGATGTTTTGTAAATTGGGTGTTTTTTAAGCAGCATACTTCTGGATTACTGTTGTTAGGAAACAGAATATTGGTATGGCTTTTAGCTGCTTCTGTGGCAGTTGGTTCTGTGATCCGAAGGCGGCAATGGAGGCGGGTTTGTGGGTCGCCCACGAGGTCGAAATTTGGTTATGAGAATGGAAATGTGATTGATAGGATAGAGAAATTGGAGGAGAGTATGAAGAGTGCTACTTCAATTATTAGGATGCTTTCTAGGCAGCTTGAGAAGTTGGGGATTCGGTTTCGGGTTACTAGGAAGGCCTTGAAGGAGCCCATTTCTGAGGTAATCTAAAGCATTCAATTATTGATTTTACTTTGAAGATCTCTTGTATAGCTTTAATGGAATTTGGAGTATGTATATGTATCCATTTTTGGGAAATTTCCGTAGCATGAAAGATATGTTTAGCTATTAGCATTCAAGCATTCAATATGGTGGTTGCATACCAATTCTTGGGGCATTCTATTTGGTGTCTCTATCTCCTCTTTACCATCTAATCACAATGTAAACTTATAGTCACTGTGTGAATGTTGGGAATCAATAGGATGCTTGGCTTGGATACTCGACTAGGTTATGATTGTCAAACTCGGGTATGGATCATAAAGTCTGATATGATAAATTCTCTACTTGAAGATACTGCGGCGGGGGTATGAGTGTCCCGAGGTTGTACCTTGGAAAATGATACCTTCTGTTATTCTGTTATCACATAACCACTTCTCTTTTGACGAACTTGAAGTGTGACCATAGTCTAGACTCTCGGGTGTTTAATACAAATACGTGAGCTGAATAAAGGGTCAGCATATGATAGCTCAAGGTCCCGGAATTGAAATAAAGAGTCAGGAGCATAGCTTAAGGTCGTGGAAAATGTAGAGAAATGTGTGGTGTTGATTGATATGTCATTTGTACTCCTTGCTTTCTATAATGGAAAAATTGATTTAAACAGTCCCAACTATGGGCGTCCTGACAAAAACAGTCCCAACTATCGTTTTTTATTGTTCAGTCTCAACTTTAACCCCATCTTTACACTAGTGGTCCAAGTGGACTGGTGACTTGCTAAACCGGTAAAAAACGAATGAACCCTTATTTTTATTTTTCTTTTACCATTTTTTTTACCCCTCTTTCAGTGTTTCTCTTTCCTCCATACTTTCTCCCCTTCCCCTGCCACCCCACCACCATACAGCCACCAATGACACCACCCTGAGCCCTCCGCCCCGCACATCCTTCTCCCAGCCCCCACCCCGTAGTCCTAGAACGTCCCTACTATGTCCGCCCACCCTCTAACCCCCAACCCCAATCCCCTGCATCCTCCATATTTCTCTCTTGCCTTCATCTTTAAGGGTTTTTGAGAGGTGGCTTCAAAGGTGGTGGAGGTGTTTCGGGGTGGGGGAGGTGTTCCGTGGGTGGGGGAGATGTTTTGGGGTGATTTCGAGGGTGGGGGAGGTATTTCGAAGTGATTTCGGGGGTGGTGGCAGCGGGACAAGGGAGTGAGTTTTAGGGCGGAGGAGGGGTGGCTGGAGCATGGTAGGGGTTTGGGAACATAATGAAGGAATGAGAGATTTCGGGGGAGGGGTGGCTGGAGCTAGGGGAGGGGTTTCAGGTGCAGGGAGTTTTATAGGCAGGAGGAGGGTTGGCTGGGGAAGGGGGTGGGTAGCGGGGGCAGGAGGAGGGTTGGCGGGTGAGGGGTTAGGGGAGGTGGGGGATGGGGCAGTGGGTAGTGGGGTGGAAGGTGAGAGGGGTGGGTGGCAGTTGAGAAGAGGAGGGAGGAGTGAAGGAAGGATGGAGGGAGGAAGAAGATAGCAAAAAAAAAAATGACAAATTATCTGCTACAACAGGTTTTTTTACTGGGACTACTATTGTAAAACACCCTTCAAAGTTGGGACTGAACAATAAAAAAACGATAGTTGGACTGTTTCTGTCAGGACGCGCATAGTTGGGACTGATTAAATCAATTTTTCCTACTATAATTGGTGGGTTAACTATTGATAGACGTGAGAAAATTATAATTCTGTATTTTGTCATACTTCCTTTGGAATGGCAGTGGAATGCTTAGGTATGCCGTTTGTCATACTGGCTGTTAGGTATTCCTTGTCATACTGGCTGTTACGTATTTTGTTTAAGTTGATTAAGTACAACAATGTTATGCATTTGGAAATCAATTGTTGATGCCTTGATCAACTTAATGACTGATATAAGTTCAAAGAACACAAACTATTCTTGCTGGAAGGCCACTCCTTTTAGGGGACGGAAAACTCATGCAGAGTGGGTAGTCCACTGTATTTCCGTAGATGTTGCTTGATGGAGGTAACCATAGCGTTCCCTTTAGTTGGTCAGTGGATTGAGCTAAGAAAACACAGATACAGTTAAATGCAGTTGAGCATTGTTTTGGATGTATAATTTCCCCATATACAGGGTGACTGGAATATTGATGTGGCAATCCTAGGTACCATAAACTTTTCCCTTTATTATGAGTCCTGGGATGATAGATTAATCAGTGATGGAAATGCGCTGAAGTTGACATGAACTTTGATAAATCAAATGATTATACAAATATGGATTAGCATCAATATGCTTTGTAGTTTGTGTTTTGCTGATCTGTTTATCTGTACTTCTGAGCTTCAGATTAGGCTTGGATAACATGAAGTACTTATATCGTTGATGTCTAAATAGGAGTTGAAAAGTGAAGACTTGAAGTTGAAGTTGCTTTTCCCGACTGACACGAATACTTATTCTACTTGAGAAACTGACAAGCTCCTTTGTGTGTGACATGAATTAGTTAGCCCAAGTGTGGCTTCCCTTCCCACCCTCAACCTGGCTAGGCCTAAGGTCCAAAGGCTTGACAAGCCCACCATCTTCCCATCATGAGGAGATAACGGGCGTGGGATCGAACTGTCAACTTGCTAATGCAAGATGCCTCTAGTGCCATTGAGCGTTGAGAGCTCTTTGGCAGAAAACTCTTCATGTATAAGATAAGGCTGTAAGAAAATTGAAATGAGCAGAGCTGTACGGTAATTTTAGTTTTTATCAGGAAAGCACTACAAATGATGAGGTTTTCTCTCCTTCTACCTGTATACTTCCCCATGTCTGTGTTACCCTTTCTTTCTCTCCTTCTTTTGCTCTTATTTATCCCTTGGTAGTTTGTTCTTGATTTCGTGTCTGTTTGAAGACTGCAGCTTTGGCTCAGAAGAATTCCGAAGCTACCCGTGCTTTAGTGATGCAAGAAGGTATCCTGGAAAAAGAGCTCGCTGAAGTGCAAAAAGTTCTGCTTGCAATGCAGGTAAGAACACGAATACCTCCAGGAACACCTCATATATAGGGGTTCCTATTCAGAAAAAGAATCTTCAATTTCACTAGTGAACTTTGTTCATGATGATAAGCTTGGCTCTATAAATTGGATGCTTATAAAGGTCCTTTCCTGCATGTATTTGATGTCCCGAACTACTAATTAGTAGCATTTGAGCCAGTAATTTGGTGTTGGCTGCTGCCTGCAAAAGGCTACATAGTTACTTCTCTATTTAGATCACATTGGGTGAATAATTATCCCTGCTGTTCTTAGATTGCCTAGTTGGTGGGGTCATCATATATGAGGAACTCTTGTTTGCTAAGTTTTAGTTAACTAAAGTAAGGGATAGAGTGGTGCTGAGTCCCACACCAATTGATGTTACAAAAATGCCTCCACACTCATATAACGAAAATATAGCTATATTATCTGACCTGATATTGGTAATGTGGATCTTGTAACTGTCATGCAATCTTTGAGAACATCTTGTACTCTCGTGTGTAGGACCAGCAGCAAAAACAGCTGGAGCTGATCCTCACAATCGCAAAGAGTGGAAAATTATTTGAAAACAAGCAAGCACCCAGTCAAAGGCCAGGCATGAATAAAACAGCTTCAGATAATGGTTTGAGACAAGTTGATGGGCAACAAATTCAAGCAACGGCAGTGCAAAAAGGCGCGAATGACAGGGTATCAGGACCATGACGTTTCAGAACTTCTTGTCATTCACATTTTGATTGTTATGTGGTCTTCGGATGGACTAAACGAGCAAAACATTCGAGTTTCTTCAACAACCTTGTTGTGACAGTACAATCAGCTAGTTGTATTGTTTGGAAGAAACTAGGGCTGGTATAGGTGGAATCATAGCTGATACTGCGAAGCATTTTGTGGTTGCCTATACTTTGACTGATTTGTTGTGTTATGTTCTCAAGAGGCATTTGCTTGAGGGTTTGTTGTTTGTATAACGTTGTGATCAATAATGTATTCATTTAAGAGAGTTTGACTCAGTGTCTAATTTCTTGTTGAGATAATGCGATGTAGTATTTGTGAACGAATCTATTCTTTGTGACCGAGTTTTTCTTTTTTAGTTCTTTAAAAGCTTCAATATTAAGATAAATGATACTAGCAAATTTGAATAATGTTATTAAATTTATGACAATCAAGGACCCGTTCGGTATTAATGTGGTTTTCTGTTTTTTAGTTTTTTGATTTTCAAAGTCATATGATATATGTCCTATAATGAATGAAAAATTAGTCAAATTTATTAGGAACATGATGATTTTGAAAACTGACAACTAAAAAGTAAAAATTACTTTAACTCGTTTTCTGTTAAAGGCTTTTAGTTTTCAAAAATAATTGAAAACAAAAAACGATAACGAACGAGCTCTAAGGTAATGTTCTTTCATATTCGGTGGGGAAATTCCCCTTTCAATATATATATTGAAGTTCTTCTGTAAATACTATAATATAATAGGCAGTCCTCAAAATCCTAAAAAGATCCTAAAATTCAAATTATTGATTTTGAAGTTATGATTCGACATGGAATATAGGTAGTAATAAAACACAATATCAAAATTAAACTCAAATTTAAATAGTATGTTTTCGTACATTTTCCATCTTGTATGTCAATCCTTTGTATTTTTTTTTTGCTTCCAATGAGGTCCCAAGCCATATCAAAGAAAAATTATTGGACAATAAAACATGGCATGACCACACCTCTAACATCCTCAACTAATATCCTACTAAAGTACTACTACTAAGTACTAAGCTCCAAAAGGGGATGCAATATTAGTTTCTAACTTCAGAAATAATGAAAGTCAATAACATTGTAGAATAATGATAATTAGATAATATTATTCTCTATCAAATAAGAGTAAGTCCATTGAATGATTTACAAGCTTAATCATGAGGAGAGAGGGAGAAAAATATAATAAAGAATTAGGAGAGAGAAGGATGATCAGATCATTCCAATGATCTGATCATAGTTGGATCATGGTCAAAACTTCTGAAAGAGAATAAATGGCAGGCACCATGCATGGTGAGCTGGAAACAATCTAATGGCATCAAGAAAAGCAATTCAATAGTTGAAAATTCCAAAATTGTAGATCATCTATTGAGAGTAAAAAAAAGCCCCATAAAAACTAATAGTAGATCATAAGTGAGGTGAAAAATAGAGAAAATATTAAAATAATTGATGATTCAAATTTTTGGATCAACCATTAAGTATGCTTTAAAATGTCGAGACCATAATATATAAACTAAAAAGTGAACCCTAGCTCTTTCATTTGTCTAGGAATCAAACGATTGTCTAATCTCAAATCGTTGCAAACTCTTGTGTGAACAAAAAATAAAGTCAATAAGTAAGTAGAATTTACCCTTATACTAAAAGGTCGGGAGGATAATTTTTTGCCTATGTTACTCAGATTTTAGTACTATTTCTTGGGTAAGTAGGTGATATTTTTGACTATAATGCTCAACCTTTAAAAGCATGTTGTAAATTATACGGTAATTTAGAAAGTTTTGGAGATAAAAGTAGAAAATGTTTTGAAAAACTTGACGCACTTTTATTTACTAAAAATTATTAATATTGATGAATTTGTAGTTAATTTAGTAATGTGGTTCGAGTTCACTCATGATACACCTGGGTGTACCATGAGCATGGTACACCCAGGGATATTTTTGTAATAAATTAGAACTTCAGGTGCTCATTTGACGCCAAATTTGCTTATATATGCATTTTGCTCATTTACTCATTTGCTCATTTCGCAATAAAAGTGTTTGCTCATTTTCTTAAATGAGTAGAAATATTTGCTCATTTGTTCAGTTTGCTCATTTGCTCATTTTGTTCATTCGCTCATGGGTATACCATGAACATGGTACATCCAGGTGTAGTATAAATATTTTCATGTGGTTCTATCATATTCAACTTATTTTCAATCCTTATAAAAAACAAATAAAAATAAAAGTAAAAAATAAAATTTGATACCTTCCAAAATAAATTTTAATAAGTTTAGACTTCAGACGAATTCGATTTAAGTTCGAATCCCCTCCCTCGTTTGTACTTCGTATGTTGCCTAATCACTTTGTGGAACTAAAAAGTTTGACACTTTGAGTGCACTTGGAAATTTCTGTCAAGGGAAGTGAAGGGCGAAGAAGAAAAAAGATGGAGGGACTAAAGAAATTGGAAGAAATACAGAGAATGTTGTTGTTCATGGAATCCGAGGGCTTTATTTCTGGGTCCTTCTCCTTCACCTCTTCTCACTCTGATTCTCACCGCTTTCTCGCTCAGTTTCTCCTCTTTCTGGTATCTCTTTCTCCTATTTTTCTGCTTTTCTTTCTTCATGTTTCTCTCACCATCTCTTTTGTGTTTAACCAATGATTTTTCTATGTTTTTTTTTATGAGAAAGATGGAACCCAGTGGAAAACTCAGTATTCACAATAAATGCACTTTGATTTCCCAACATTTGCCTAAGGTGATCAATTTATGTTATGCTGTAGTATTTGTAATTGTACACTTATCCTTAATTTATCTGAAATTCATGTATTTTTCTTACGTTTTTTGGTTTAGATTTCGCCGCGGTTTCTCGAAAAAGCACTAGTGGTTCTGCCTGGTGAGAACTATCATAACATAGCTGTTAGCAAATTATTATATGGCCCGTTTGATAGTCGATAATAATTGGTGGTAATAAGAATAGAATTAAAGTTAACTTTGCGAATAAAGTTTCGTGCCAATGTGCATGGTATGATGGTAATGCTTGTACATTTGGAATAATGTTAAGGAGCTCTTAATGAAAATTTGTGAACAAAAGCACATGTTTTTGGGATGAAGTTCCATTACCATGAGCATTGAAATGAGACTCTATGTGACATAGTATTACTTATCAATTCATTATTGTTACCATCATCTAGCATAGAATACCAATAGGGTATTAGGGTTTTAGCCACCTTTATAGCTCAAGAGTGTTTATGGATAGATTTTACCTCTTGGTTATTGCAGGGGAGCAGACGGGTATCCTGGATGATTCATTGTCTGTTGACCTGAATAGGGAGGACGCTAATGGTGGCTGCCATGGGTTAGGAACAAATTATGCTAGTGCAGACGTGGCTTTAATTGGGTTAGACGCGATGCAACGAGCAAATTCCACTCTTGAAGACTTTGTGAGTAATTTTTCAATCCTCTATTGTATGTCACTTGATCATAATGGACTGAGTAGGCAGTCAAGTGTATTTTGGGAATTTTGAAATTGCACTTGATCTACTGATATTAAAGAAATTACAGGCTGTTTTTTTTTTAGCTTCTTAAAATTTGGTGACTTTTCTCTCGATCATTGCCTACCCAAAATTGAAAAAATCTACTATTAAAACGATAAACATTTTCTATAAAAGCTTCTGTTGTTAGAATTGCCATAAACATTGAAATTATACCTTGAATGCTGGCGAACAACCAGCAAAGAGTTTATTTCCGTGGATCACTTTGCCAGCTGCATCAACTATATTATCACAAACAACCTTTGCCCAATTAATGGACTCAAAAACCTCGTCGGTGTAGTGAACTGTATCTTTAAACAGATCACAGAATAAGATTAAGAAGGAAAACTGATCTTTGATTATGGAATTTGACAGTGAAACAAAAATAATAACAAGCTTTCGAGAGGCTTGTTTCTCTCCCAAGAACAAACTACACCCTTAGGCCTTAACAATATTTTTCCATACCTTTCCATTCTCCTACTCGATTTATAGCATTTCATCCCGCACTCAATTTATCTTATTCCTCAAGTTACTACTAATAACTAACTAATTATGCATTACCCATATTAACCCCTTTACCTTAGGTTCTGCACATTGACTATCAGAGGTAGGAACAAGGAATTGATCCAGAAAGTAATGACGCAACAGCTCTCGGTACTGTTTCTCGCGTTCTTTACTGTCAAGCTTCATTGTCATTAAAATGGTCTTCAAGGAAGTAGAACTCCTAGAATTCTCATTTTTTGACTTCTTTTTTTCCTTTTCTTTTCCTTCACCTTTTTTGTTCGGCTTTAACTTGTCAATGTAATCCGGAAGGAAGAAGCTATCTTTTGAAATCTTCTCGCTTCTTTCCAGAGTTTTTTAATTAAGAGCACAGCACAAACTTCACATGGACAAAATGTGAAGTAAACATCTTCATTTGACACAAACATCTTCTTGTCCAAATCATAAAGCTCACACATCGCATGCATTAGAGTGGCAGAAGATGGAGTGTTGTTCTGAATTTTCAAAAGATTCAGAAATTGAGAATCCTTGAACATCTCAAATGCTGTTACACCCAGTTTTAAAGTGGTTAATTTCCCCCTCAACGTGATATTGTTCTTGCCAGTCTTAATCTTCTTCTTAGGAGCTGTAGAAAATTACAAAGATCCGTTACAAAGATTAATAAGAAAGAAGTGTATGAAATAACAGCAAATATCAAACTCAACAAAATGTATGAAACAACAGCAAACAGCAAAGGTGAGTCAGATTCTGTTAGATTAATTATGAGAAGCCTAGCTACTTTTGCTGCTGCCTCTGGTTTGATAGCTAATGAAGCATCGATTATTCAATTTGAATTTATGCTGACATTTATCATTTTTATCTTGAACTTTGTCATTTTTATGTTTAACCATGTCACGTTTATAGTTAACTCAATCATTTTTATACTCAACTGTTACAATTTTTATGCTCTAGTTTCATCATTTTTATGCTGAATGTATCATTTTTATCTTGAACTTTGTCATTTTTATGCAAAGTTCCATTATTTTTATGCTGAAATATTACATTTTATGCTTTGTTACAACTTACAAGGGCACTTTATTTATGCATACCTATATTAGATACTTGTATATTAAACGCACATTCAACATGTCTAGTAACAAGAGTAACACTGCAGGTTTTGTTGAAAGCTCATGATGATTATTTTCATATGTCTATTTCGCAGTGTCGATCTTACTTTATGTTCCATGGGATGGATGTGAAAAGTCCAGCATCCATATTCAAATACTTACCCATGCTTTCTTTCACTGAAAGCTTTATCTACCAGGTACTGAGGTACAAAAGTCTATTAGTTGCCTTGTAACTAGTTAATAGTAAAAAGTTTGACTTCAGGTAGTTTGGCTTTGTGTGGTTACTCTTATTCCTACTAGCCTTATATGCACGCGATGCGTGCGAAAGTATATAAAAAGTTAAACTAATTGTGTAATTACATCTAATAATCTGAAATATTGTATAAGAAATTACTCACAAACTCTGATTAAAAAAAATATTAATAATGCAATAATCTCTATTATAATAAACAAACATCTAAAATAGTATGATTTCACTTATTTCATTTGCTTTCATTGTACAATCAATAAAACCTTGGCAAATTTTTGCCAACAAAAACCAACAAATCCATATATGCACATTACCCTTTCGCTTCAACTACAAACTAAACAAATCCCAAAAATAGCTAAGACATACAATTATTGAGAAACTCATAAAAAGATTTGCCTTTTCCTGACCTGCAACTTTCCACATAGTAAAGCTGATGTTCTCAC
This sequence comes from Beta vulgaris subsp. vulgaris, assembly GCF_026745355.1. NCBI lineage: Eukaryota > Viridiplantae > Streptophyta > Magnoliopsida > Caryophyllales > Amaranthaceae > Beta > Beta vulgaris. The sequence continues at coordinate 10,250,545 of NC_079207.1, forward strand.
CTCCTTAATATCATCCGTATGACATGACAGAGCCAAGTATAATCGAGGTAGCAAATAGAAAATCTTTAACTGAAATATATGTAGATCACTTGAAATCATCAATTTAAAAGCAGATTTCTTATTTAAGGACACATAGCAGATCACCAACAAAATAACTATCCAGCCAACACAAAGGATAGAGAGAACAAAATAATTTCACCGGTGGCGAGAACTCCAGCGATGGCTGATGAAGTCACCTGTGGCCCAATAACATGATTTCCCTCTCTTTTTATCTCTCTCACAAACAGATCAAACAATGAGGAGATATGCGACATATGAGGGCTTCCTGTGCACTTTGAGCAATTGAGGATTTTCTAATTCAGGAGGAAAGAGAAAAGAAAAAGAGGAAAGAGAATATGGGAGAGAAGTTTGTAGAGAATGATGATTGATGAAGGGCGGTTTCTTTGTTTAAATTTTTTTGGCTAAACAGTTTCCTTTAACAGCCAGTTTATCTTTGATCATTTTTTTCCTTTTCTTTTTTTTCTATTTTTAGTTGTAATTTGTTTAATTTATGAAGGGTAGAATGGGGTTTTTAATATTTTGGTGTCCCCCTCCTCTTGCCTTATAGAATAGAGATTTACTTAGTCTGGATATTAGTAGCCTAAGACAGCTTTTTTGATACAGTTGGACACTTTGAATGAGAAGATGGTTAATGTAACCATGAACAAAGTTATTATTCGGGATGGAAGATCCAATGAAGTAAGCTGAAAATATGACTGTTTTCCTGGATTCTTCTTGAAAACTATTATGTGACCCAGAGGAATTTTGCTGAGTCTTAGTTTATCCAGGAAGCGTATACTACCCTGGCATGCAGCTTCAACAAAGATTTTGAATCAGATCCATTTCGGCCACTTACACTTCTGCTGCAGTATCATGGGTTGCTGACAGAGAGGTAAGACTTCTTACTTTGCTATATCTGGTGTTTGAAGATTGTTTACGTTTACATAATGTACTAAACAGCTTCCAATTTGGTTAAGCATGCAGGATTAGAGAAGAACTGAAGTATGGAGAGGAGTACTGGGATTTAGAAAGGAGGCTTTGTGGTGCATCAGAACAAGTTGAGCTACTTGACTCCTGATTGCTGCCAAATTTCCATATTGTGTATAGAACAAACTCATAAGCACTTGTCAAAGTTTTCTGCACCTTTTCGAGTGGGTCTATATTCTGGATTTTTAAATTTATATAGACAAGAAGACAACCATGTCACTTTAGATGAGTCTCCTTTGATTTATAGAATGATTTTGATATAGACTTGTCCCCTTGTGTATCGACCTTAGATGCATGTTTCACTCATTGTCCATATTTTCATTTCTCAAACTCTTTTATTGATATTGTTCTTAGATCACTAGAAGTGTGGCCAGACTCATCAATAGTATGGCATTGATTTTCTTAGAAGACTTGATTCGTCAATTTATTTGCATTAATTTTCTTAAATATTTATACAGATTTCAATTGAAGATGTCATGAGGGCTATTCATCTCAAATCTTTTGATTATCGGGTTCTAAATCTTCTTTTGTATCAACTACGTGGAGAAGAGGTATTTCCTTCTTTTGCTTATATATCTAGGTGTCAAACATACCTGGTTCTTTATAAGCCGAGTATCTTCTTGAGAGCGGGTATGACGTTGTTGGCTTTAAGATTCCCGAGCATACTGTAGCTAGGTGCTTACCTCTAACAACCACCAGGCCACCATGCTTATGTTTAACCAGCTGATTTTTCTCTATCCCTTCTTGGTTTCCACTTCCCACCAAGCTTTGGACGTATTAGGTAGTCTTCACACTTTAAACTATGCACTTGCTGGAATTTGCTTGTGAACATGCTCTATGTTATGCAAATTTTCGGAGAATCAACATAAAAAAAACGTGCATCTGCAAATTACTCAGTCTTATTGGTTGTGTACATTCTCACCATGCTTATGGTGAGTAAAATCTCCTATATGTGTGACCCAATATGGCTTGCTTTACTTAGTTCTTGCTCTTTGAAGTGTGTTTTCTCTGCATCCTTTCCTCATGGCTCTGAGACTGATGGTTTCTATCTGAAGCTTCAATGAAGGTTGATGATCTGCATATGGAGTTTTTGACAGTCTCTGAATTTCTAGTGGAGATATCAGATGATCTGTGAGTGCCTATCCTTTCATTTTTCTGTTATGCTCTCTTGTGATTCCCTTTGACAACACCTTTATGTGTTTTCTTATCATTCTTTTGCTGATGGATATGTAATTTGTGATGCATCAGGTTCGACTATGAGGTTAGTCTATGTGCAAAATCTTTTGACGTTGTTATATATACTTTGATTTTGCCTTCTTCTTCAACGTTTTTTCTGGTTGTCCAGGAGGATGTGCTGGAGAATAATTTTAATGTCCTGCGGATGTTCATCAGAATATATGGCCCTTCTGCAGCCCCAACCATGCTAGTGAGTGTCCATATTGTTCACTTGTATATTAGGGCCTTCTTTTCCAAATAGATAAGTTTAAATGATTTTCAATGATGGCAATATGTTTCTTAGAGTGTAATCTCTTCACCTGACTTTGACTTATTAGAAATTATTCCTGAACTTACTGAATTTATGGGCTATAAACTTAACTTATGTGTACTTAATGTAGTTGTAAATTTGAAATCGGCTAGCTTTCAAACTTAATCTATTTTAACTTATGGAGTTCACTCATGGTACATCCGGGTGTACCATGAGCATGGTACACCCAGGGGTATTTTTGTAATAAGTTAGAACTTCATGTGCTCATTTGACACAAATTTGCTCATATGGGAATTTTGCTCATTTACTCATTTGCTCATTTTGTAATAAAAGTGTTTGCTCATTTTCTTAAATGAGTAGAAATGTTTGCTCATTTGCTCATTTGTTCATTTTGCTCATTTGCTTATTTGCTCATTCGCTCATTCGCTCATTTTGCTCATTTGGAGAAAATAGTCTTGGGTGTACCATGAGCATGGTACACCCAGGTGTACTATAAACATTCTCTAACTTATGTGAAGATATTGGCTTTGAAGTTACCTTATTTTTCCTGGAAATGAGTGAAAATGAGGCGAGGGAACAGAGCTTACTTACAGAGTTACTTATCTTGTGATGTCTGATGGAGATATATTGATTTAGGGTTTTCCAGCACAAGTTAATGTATATACTACTGCTGCAATTCTTGTTTTTCATTAATGATTTGATTATTGTGCACTGATGATTATTTGTGACTATTTATCTGGATATTGATATATGACTTTCTAGGCTAAATATATTACTGAGGCTGAAGAGAAGTATGAGAAACTGTCACAAGCTTTGGATCCCCAGATTTGTTTGAGTTACCAAAAAAGATGTGAAGAAGCCACCAGAGAAGGTAAGCATTGTTTTCTGGCTTAGATTTTTCGATAGCAGACTGCTAAAAGTTTGTCCAAGTTTCCTCAATCCTTTCTTCATCGAGAAACTCTGTGTGGTGCTTCAGGTGGGAAGATATCCGGATATTCTCTCGGATCATGGAGTATACCACCTTTAATCGTAGATGAAGAACTATATAGATCTAGCATGCAAAATTCTCCTTAATTTACTGTTCTTGGATGCGACAATTTGACAAGCTAACACGGGCTGTTTTGGAGATTGACACATAAGATGTAACTGCTCTGGCAATATAGTTCAATAGTTTTGTAGGATACTGGATATCTTTGCTACGATGAGCAGCCTCTTCTCTGGTCAAACTCTTGTGTAGTCGGTCGTTCTTTTTGCTGCTTTGCCCAGAGATTGGGGAAAGAAAAGGAAGCTTTGCGAATATTACTTGTCCAATTCTTAATGCAATAGTAAAGCGCATACCCAAGTGAAGGGCTTTGCAGCACATCATTGTGGCAAATGGGATCAGGCAAATCTATTCTGCATATTCTCCACGTTCTGTTGTTTGTTTGTTTGGCTAATGGCTATATTCTATAATGCGTTTAACTGACAACTCTCACATGTAAACCTAGTACAAATTTACAGGCTAAACTGGAGGGAACTTCATCAAGTACGGCGTGTGTGATGCATGAAGTTTCACGATTGCATTGTGTACAAGTTGGATTTTAAATGTTGAGCTACCTACTACCAAGCTAAGCTCGAGTTATACTTAACTTGACTAGAAATAAGTTGTGTTGGCTATTAACTTAATCTCCAATAAATTCACACTTGCGTTAGTCACACAAATTAGTCAAAAAAAATTTAGTAGTTGAATCTGTCTAAAAACTAGTCAAAGAAATGAAGTGTGGTCAGAAAGTTTGAATCTTGAGTGAAAGTGAAATCTCGAGTCTTGTCACCAAAGGTCCTGCAAAATAGAAAGACTAGCTCGGGGGATTTTTCGGGAATGTCCCTCCGACGCTCAAGTCAGTTGAGGTAGCGAGAGAAAATGAGTAATTGTAGAGGGATGTTTTGATTTTAGTAGGTGAGAATTGAATATTTGCTCTCTGATTGGGCTTACTGCTTTTATAGTGTTGGGAATTTTCCAGATAGGGAACCTATTGGGGAACATCCTTGCTTTTAGGAAAGTTGTCTGCCTTTTATGTTAAAGCTCTTCTTGACCTAAAGAGTTGATGGGCCCTTTGGGAGTATAGTGTGCTGATATTTTAGGTGGGATTTATGTAATACTATTTGACTAGATTATGGGTCCAAACAATAGTCGCATTGAAATTTAAAGGCTAAGTAAGACAACATAATAGTGGGATCAGTAATTAATCAAGCAACAACCATCTTTTCTAGGATTGTACTTTGTTCTATAATGCAATAGTATAATGTATATCGGACTCAAAAAAATGTTGAGGAGGCAACGCCTGGCCCATCCCCCCACCGTAGCTTCCCCAGTGCATCAGATGCAAGTTGAGACTTGAGAGTTGAATTTGAATACCTTCTAATGAATGAGTTGTCTCATCTCATCTATACCAATATATTAAAAAGCATTCCTAAATAAAGAAAGACGACACGTGGCACTCTATCAGGATTTTTTGATAAATGTAATTTATACACAATATAAAAAAAATAGTGCTTTGTATAAGATTTGATCCAATAACCTCAAACTCATATATTAAAGTTTTAACCACCAAACTAACTCATGTTTAATGTTATTATGTTAAAGTAAAATTTATTAAATGAAAAATGTCATTATGCGGGGCATAGCCCTGCCTAATAATAGTTACAACTTAAAATGTTTGGGTGCAAATTAAGGCAATTTTCATTTTTGCCTTAGCAGAATCATTGCAAAGCTATGTTTCTAGGTAAATAAGATGAAAAACTTTATTTAAAGGTAAAGAAATCCCTTAACCCAAAGACTCCTTGGTAAAATTTTGATATCATGACTTTAAAGACAAAACAATTACCACTAGGCCAATCCTTGCTCAATATCATTGCAAAGTCCTTTGCACTTTCGCTCAACTAGTGAAGTGTTTTTTTGGCTTTACAACATCCGGCTAAAGATACATAATGCCACATCCAAAGAGACTGTCCTGTTCTTTTGGACTTATTTTCGATTTCTCTCAATCCAAAAAGACGGGGCCTATATTAATTAGGTTACCAAGAACTATACTTCATTACCAAGGAAAAAAAACACCATAAAAAAGCACCAGCTACGGTAAGGCGTAAGCTACAGCAGTTCAGCATTCTGAACACCATTAAGAGGCCTAGGTCAAATATACACATTCTACCAACTAATTATAAGAAAAAAATTACATCTCCAGTAGATATAGATAACAATATAGGGAAATCCACATGCCAAGAGACCTTTCGTTTTTAATCTTCATGAAACGAAAAATTTCAATAATAGCCATACACATCCTCGTATAGCATCAAACCTAAGTCCTCAATCTCATTCATGTCATCCCAGAGAACACCAGACATCGCACATGCATCACCATCACCATCATCATCATCATTATCATCATCATCATCATCATACTCATCCATGTCCCCGAAACCCCACGCCCAGCAGCTAGAAGAACTAGGGTAGTAATTAAAACGCTCCTTCACCTTGACGCCACAATCCACAACAAGAGGTCCTACGACCTCCAATCCCGAGCGATCCTTAAGGAACTTATCGTCAAGTTTCACATTCCAACAACCTCGGATATCCAACAGTTTAAGCTCACGGCAGGCGTTAAGGATCCTGAAAGCGCCGTCTGTTGTAATATTCAAGTAGGCCAATTCAAGGTGCTTGAGTTGTGGCATTGTAGTAGATATAGCATATGCTTCATCATCTTGAGATGTCCTTTCAGCTACATCCCAGGGATGCATGTTTCTCTGCAAAGATGTGAGTAGTTTGCAGTGCTTCCCAAGGGCCTTGAGAGCTGGAGCTCCTATTTTGGTGCAATAACTCAAATCTAAGGAACTCAGCCTACAAAACCGAGCAGCAACTTGTTCCACCATCGAGTCACTTATTTCACTTCTTAGAAGCCGCAGATTCTCAAGGGACTGGGCGCTTTGCAATGCAAAACAATTCAGATAAGGGGGAATTACACAAGTCACATTCAGATTCACCAAACAAGAAAAACATAATTCTGTGGAATATAGTAGTTACCTTCTTTAAAATCTATTCAAAGTTCTCAAGTTCATTCAACTTCAATATGATATTATAAAGTTAGGGTAGTTTTCTATGTGAAATTTACATCCTTCAAGAAATGAGACACCCCCCCCCCCCCCTTCCTTCGAGCAATTACAAGTTTCAACAGGATTCATACTCAATAGTCTTATTCTAACAAGCAATTGTACATGAATATCCGGATTTCACAAGTTTACAGAACTTCTATCCATATATTAGAAAAATATCACATAGAAACCAACTCTTTAATTTCACAATTACTCTGAATAAATCCAAGACAAAGGCCTTGATTGGTAATTTGCTTCCTGCCAGTTTTTCGAGAGGGTTTTGGCTTTGCATGATTGTCAAACAAGGCCAAAGTTCCTTGATTGCAAATTTATGTCATCAGTCATATCTCGATGAAATCCAGTTAAACACCAAACAGTCTAAACTTTTGACAGAAAACACCAACCAACAAGAGGCTGTGAAGAAATGTTTACCAACCATGAGTAAAAATATTAACGTCATTGTAGTTTGTTCTTCTCTACCAAACCGATTGATTAGGTGTTCTTTTCCATCTGAATGCAACCGAATTATCAAGATTTCTTCATCTCAATCTTCCCAACTATTTATAAAACATAGTAAACAAGCTAATCTAGCTACTCAATTCATCAGAATTATATTAGAGGAAAAACAAACCTATGCATCAAACATAAAAGGAGACCTGAGACCTCAATTAGCAAAATCAGAGATAAAGAGATGTTTTCTTACTGGTCAGCTACCAAGGATAAACTCGTTTCGGTTGCTAAGCCATAAACACACAGCTTTCGCAGCGAACCACAGCTCCTTCCTATCAGCAATAAAAGCATCCGATCAAGGCTCTCAGGCCTACGATATCGACTCCATTCCTCGATATCGATCTCCTGCCAACAATACGGTCCTTGGACCGCCACTGCCCATGATTTGCATACACTTGGGACTACATTAAGTATCTCATCAAGTGGAAGCCTTTGAAATATTAAACCGAGTGTATCTGGCATTAGTTCGTCCCATGGCCGATAATTCGGATTATCATCCATTTTATTACTGCCAAAATAAATAAATTAATATATATAAGTCTATGGCATTGAATATCTTGACGAAATTAATTTCAGCAACACATGATCAATCTTTTATTAGGGTATCAAGCCATCTAACTAGGAAATTTATTCAGCATATCAAAACAATTATTGTTAATATGATCACTATCATTACAAAACTAACAAAATAATTCAATAGTAATACAATTCTTCCTTTCAGGAAGTTTATGTTTTTGAATCACAAAAATCCTTGTTATTGTATTTATATGTTGTCACCCAAATTTATAAAATACAAAAAATAAATCTGAATTGAAGCAGATATATATGTTCAAGATCCTTTCCTTAAACATGAATCAAAAGAAATATACATGAGACAAAACAGAATTAAAAGATCAATACTTTTACAGTTAACAATAAGCAAATTAAGAAGTCATAATTCAGAAAGAAAAGTTATAGTAAAAATATAAGGAAGTGCATGTAGTATGAATATAGATGAAGATGATGAAGATATTGGAGATCACCTGGATTATCATAAATCAAATATCTTTAGTGGATTGATGGAGGAGTAGGAGGAGAGAGAAAACAGAGAAGAGAAAAGGAGATGAGTGATGAAAGGCAGTTAGAAATATTGGGGAAGTTCATTATTGTACTACTCCTAAACTACCTAAAGTCCTAGTTACTAGTTACTTGGTTAGGTTGTCAAAACTGAAAAGTGGTTAGGAGATTCGTGGAGTTGAGGAAGTCCAGGCCCGATGGAAACTATGTACTGTGCATGATTACCACATGTAAGCCCACTACTTGCTCAGGAGATTGGCAAATGGAAGTTGCTATTAAGTATTAAGGTGGTCCATTGTTTTGGGAAATGTATTGAATACTTTTATTATCTTATGGTAATATATAGTTTCAACTCTCATGTCATATATGAGATAAAAATATCAAGCAACACTTGGATTAGTGATAAAGATTTGGCATCATAATTTTTAAGATCATAAGATTAAATCCTAGAGGTGATCATGGGTCGGGTTGGGCCGTGGCAAAAAAAAATTGCCATTGGCCGGACCGAGCCTGAATTCGGGCCGAATTTTGTGCCCAAAGCCCACTATTTCGGGCCAAAATTATCGGGCTTTTGCGGGCCAAAAAAAATAGACCAAAAAGTCGTTTTTGGCTTAACCAAAGCCAGAAAAATTGGGCCGGCTCGGGCCCGACCGCGTGCCAAAAAAACCCGACCCAAAAATGGGTCGGGCCAAAATGACCACCTCTATTAAATCCCATTAGGAGTTTTTTAGGGTGAGGTTTCCTTTACCATCCCCATCCTTCCAAAAAGTCGGACCTGCAAATCTGACTAGTTATACCTGTACGAGGCGTCAGTTCGGTCCTTCAGATAAAATACATCTAAAGTATGTTGTTTAGCAATATTAAGTTCTCGTCCAAGAAAAGAACATCTCATATTATTTCATACTAGATATTTTCCATGGGGCGAAAAGTGTTCTTTTTAATTTTTGCATTTAGGAGATAGCTCATACTCCCTCCGTTTCCTAAAGATCTTCCCACTTTTCGTTTAAGGGTGTTTCCAAAAGATCTTCCCACTTTTGCTTTATTCCTTATTTGGCAAAACAAATTTCCCTATTTACCCTCTCATGTCACTATCATATGGTCCACTATTACATTATTAATTCAATTTTACTCCCTTTCTCTCTCCTACTTTAACCCCTTTTTATTTGTTTATTTATCTTAACCCATTTCTCTCTCCTACTTTACTCACACCATGCCCCACACAACTTGATTTTACTTGGTATCTGTAGGAACAGTAAGTGGGAAGATCTTTAGGAAACGGAGGGAGTAAAAGGGTAGGGGCATTCATTTCGGATAATTTAATCCATGATTTCGAATACTCACAACTTTTAGACAGAGAAGACGCGATCTGGGTCCGATTCGGAAAAAATCGGATATCTGATAACTTAAAGATGGTTCTTTTGAAAGAAAAGTTCAAATAGAAAAAAGTTATGATTGGATCACCATTGTCATCGGATATCTAGTCAAGGAATCGGGTATTTTTGGATATCTTCCCCACGTTTCAGAGACTTTTGAATAACTAAAAATGAAAAATTCTCAATTTGTATCCTACCCGAATTTTTCGTATATCTAATCTGAAATACCCGAATCCTAAAACGGATCAGATCTGTCGGGTTACGAATCAGATTTTGTGCACACCCTTAATAAATGGCAGTGGTGTAAGAGGAAATGGATATCATATTTATTGAACATAACATATATGAGTCTCTCCCAATTATATTATATGGCATATGTACTGGGTGCCATTCGTGATTTGATGAATATTCACGGGATACTCTTATTAAAATGCATTTATTACTCTTGATGTGTACTCTCTTACTCTACCTAGAGCTGGCAATTCGTGTCAATGGGTTGTATTCATGTTTGATTTCGTGTCTGTGGGTGGTGTTGACCCCCAAATGTATCAAAAATGATATAAAAAGTGGAATAGTTGTATAATATGATAAATGCATGTAACTAATCGGTTTGACTTGTGTCGTTTATGTCCGTGTCAGATTCGTGTTTCTCTTAACTTCAGGATGGGTTCGTGTCGTGTTATCAGGTCGTGTCAATGATTGTCAGCCCTAACTCTAACAAAGATCAAAAGCTTGCTTAACTAATATCTCCATTTCTATTACTCTTTTATGACCCGAAGTTCGATTTCGGTAGAAATATAATAATAAGGTGTGTAATTCGACAAGGGATATTTTCTTGAAAGGATCAATTTCAAATGGTATTTTTTTCCCCAAAAAAAAAATATTGTGTGAGATCTTATTAGATACTTTGTGAAGTATAGTTTTCAAATATCAACACTTTATAATTTTGAATAATGTGTGAATAGAGATATATAATTGTCAAATGTATATCTTGGAGATGGTGGAAAAGTCGATTGACAATAGAAAGATAAGTATACTATTGTGTAAGACCACCTTATCATAAAACTAGTGTAAGTCATATCACTTTGTTTATTAAAAGGTTCACTTTGCATATTAAAAGGCTTAACCTACAAGTTGAAGGGATCACTTTTAGATAATGGATCAAGCGACCCCTTTAATACAACAAGTTATCCATGTCTTATCATAAATCATGATAAGACGGTCTTATATGAGATATGGTAAAAAACAAAGGGAACATGTTATTTTTTTAAACTATTAACAATTTTATGCACCAAATGACAGTAAGTTTCTTAAACTACAACTCCTTAAATCGTACTCCCTCTGTTTCTTTTTAATTTACTCACTTCACTTTGGAGGAGAATGAAGGAGGAAGTACATAAATATGAGAGAAACTGAAAAGGTGGAGAGAGAAACAAAAGAGTGGGTTAAAATATTTAAAAAAAAGTGAATGACATGAGTGGAAAAAGAGGAGAATATATATGTGATATGTTATCAAAGATAGAAAAGGCAACAGTGTGTAGATTAAAAAGAAACGAACTAAAAAGAAAAGTATGTAGATTAAAAATAAACGGATTGGAGTAATTCACAATAATACCCGAAGCATAGCCGAGCAAAATAAATTGTTTTGTGTAATTCCAGAAATACATTGCTTATTGCCTATCTATTTGTATGCTTTGAGTAATGAGAAAGAATGTGAATTATACATGACAGTTCTTGAAGTCTAGATACTTCAAATCATCAACTGAGATCATTCAATTCAATCAGTCTCAGTCAAAGGCTCAAAGCTCTATTATTCTGTTTCATGAATGTTGTTGAATAAACACAAACAGACATATAAATAAAGAAATTAAAGGGTGTGATTGCTGTTGCGCAATAAATATGAGATGTTTAGGCACTGTAGTTCTTTTCCTTTGTACTACTTAGTAAATGTAGTAATTAGTAGTACTTCATCATACACTGACAAGTGACACCTTGAAAAAAAAAAATATATCTCTTTCGTTTTCAGAACAGCTACTGTTAATGCTCATTTTCTTCATTTTCATTATCCAAAACTCTTTAACACTTTAATTTTTACTCACTCATCTCTGTTTGTTTGAGCTCCCTTCTGATTTCCGAACGATGTGACTGACTTATCACTTATACTACCTCCGTTTCTTAATAAGTGCAACATTTCCCTTATTTGGAATAGTCACAATAAGTGCAACCAAGCTCAAAATGGTAAAAAAGTTCAATATTATTACAAATATGCCATCAAAAAGCAAGAGGGGACCACAACTTTTTTGTTTCATCACTTGAATTACTCTACTTTATTGTGGTCCCAACTTTCTCTCTCTACATTCCTTGGTATTCTCCCACTTTCTCTATATTGCACTTATTAAGAAACGGAGGAAGTATTAGTTATCATGTTACTTCGACTCTTTTGTATTATATGTATGTCATTGTAGTATGTGTCAATTGTCATACACAACAATACCATACTCCCTCTGTTTTTTTTTATCTTTCTCACTTAGAATCTTGACACTATTCATGCATAGAGAGAATCTTCTCAAATGTTCTCAATTTATAAGAAAAAACATAGTCATGTGGGGTCTTGTTTGATTCGTCTCAATTAGTACTTTATTAATATTCAATCGTTATAATTTTTACTAATATATAATGAAAGATATTTAAGTTTTAAAACGTGCATTGGCAAACGTGCAAAATCAAAGTAGGAATGATAAAAAAAAACAGAGGGAGTACTTCAGATATGAGTATATGACTATGGAATATTTATATTTTCATACAAGTATTTCACTAATATTTTAACCACAATTTTGCACAGGTGAAAGAACTGAAATTAGAGGAAAATGAAGAGGTTAAAAAACTAATGATTTCTATATTTCTAGATAAATACAATACTTTGACTTTCATGCTTGTCAAAAGCATAATATCTCTAATTATGTATTTTAAAATATTATTAAAAATTAAAATTATGAAAATATTCATTAAAACAAATTCAACAACATTTACATAGAGATAGCCACTGGTGCGGGCTGGTCTATGGGCCCTAGTGGGTCGGACTGAGATTTCAAGGCTCAGGACCATACCATGAAATTCACGGTTTAGGTTGGTTGGTCCACTGGTTGAAAAATCTTATCCCACACTAGTGCGTTGCCGATTTCACGGTTCGGGAATCGATTCCGGCGGTTCGCGGGCCTAGCGGGGCGACATGGGATTTTTTTTCTAAAGTTATATAATTATTTATTAATGTTACATAAAACCTTTTAATATTAATTAAAATGTATATAATTATTAATATTAATGAATAATTTCATTATTTTTGAATTTGATTGAATTATAATATATGCAATTTGATTATAATATATACAATTTGATTGAAATATACACAATCTGGTTGAATAATTACTTGGGCTAGGCTTGTCCGGTTCATGGATTGGGTTGGACCGCTTTCGTGGACTATGCTTGACGTAGGAAGGTTAGCGGATAAGTTCGATAACAAAGTTCGACAAAAGAGCCTTAAATGATTTCTATTAATCGGGCCTCCGGAGTCCGATTGCTTATTGTAATACCTTTCTGGAAGCGGAACGGGCCAACGAGTCAAACTCACTGCTATGCCGTGACCTATAGGCTTTTTAAGTCATCCGAGTTCGTTTAAGGCCCGAAATCAGCATTTTAATTATTTTCGGATTTTATTATTTTCTTAATTTCGTATTAGGGTTTTGTGTTAAGTATTTAAACATTATTAGGTCATTATTGGGAGGTAGTTTTCGACTTTTAATAATATCACAGAGTTCCTACTCTTTTATGGTGGATTCCAGATTTTCTACAGATTTATCACTTGCAAATCTGTTCGTTCTTGATCGAGATTAGCACTTGCTTTTCTCCATATTTTCCGACTGCGTCAAGGCTGGCCGGTTTAGTAACGGGATTTCGTTGGCTGGGCTAAAAAAATCTGGCTTACAATCCACCCACCAATTTCACAGTTCGAACTGGACCGGATAGGGATTTTTGCGGGCTCAGCCTACACGGGCCAAGAGACGGGCTGGATTGGATTGACTTGCACCGTTGGCCATCTCTAAATTTTATATGGAAGAAGGGTAGGTTTTAAGTTTTATGTCTATTTCAATATATTAATATCTCATAATTTTTATTAAATAATAATTAGACATATCAATAATCATAATCATACATTAACAAACAAATGTGATAGAGTATAAATCTATTATTAGGACTTCAACCACCAGTTTAGCTTTTGGTTGAGTTGGTCCTTTGACATGAATATCAAAGCCAGCGTGACATAAAGGTCATGGATTCTTATCCACCCCTCACTTCCAATATAAATCTTTTTTTAAGACTTCAACCACCACTTTAACAAGTCACAACTCACAACCAACTTTGAAATACAGAGTAAAACTACCAAAAACTTACCATTCCTTTTGACAAATTTTTTCCCATAAAACATTTTTACTAGAACTTTAATGACGAGGAAGAAAGGTCCCAAACTTCTCTAGGGATTCCCTCAGATTTTGTTTCCCTCCACTCGTCTTGTTCCTTTCACTCCTTTCTCTCTCTCTTTACTTTTATTTCTTTCAGTCCTCATTAAGGCCAGACCATTTCTATCCTTCCATTAAATTTCACTTCATATTTTTCTTCTTCTTCCACTGTTTTTCTTTTTCCATTACTATCTCATTATTAAGATAAAAATAAAAAAAACACCACCCCACCATTTCCTATTCTTCAGTTTTCATTACTCTTTTTTACTACAAGCAAAAGGTTCAAACAAAGAAATTTAACTCAAATATTTCTCTATTTACTAATTTATGTCTTTTTATGGTGAATTCTTGAAATCCCAGATGTTTTGATCATTAATGGCGTTGAATTATTCTTCACTCATCTACAATTATTATATTTTCCTATTAATATTTACTATTCCTCTGTTTTCTTCCCCTGTTTTTTCCCTTCCTACTCACCAGAATCCTTCTGATCATACAAGGGTAATTCCGTAACTCTTGTTTTTCTCACTCTATTTCTTTGTCTTGTTTTTTTATATACTAGTAGTATAATGTTTTATTAAGAATTTTGATTGATTCAAGTGGTGAGCTTTCCCATTTTTCCTGGTTTGTAATAGGCCTCTGCATAGGGGTTCTGTGCGAGGGCAGTCGAGATGAATTCTTCCTATCAAAATTATAAAGTATAATGTTTTATTTACACGTGATTTTTTTTTTTGTAGCAGGGTGTTTTATGTGAAGAGAAAACAAGGTTAGGTTCAACACCACCGAGTTGCTACAACAAATGCAATCAATGTCACCCTTGCACAGCTATTCAAGTTTCTACATTACCGAGTTTTGACCGAATCGATCCCACTCAAACGAGTCAACCCGCGAACTCGGGGGCGATGTTTGAGTATGAATCGTCTTCTGGGGATAATAACAGGTACTCCAATTACAAGCCTTTGGGTTGGAAGTGCCGTTGTAGAGACCATTTTTACAATCCTTGATTTTTCTTCTTTTTTTTTTTTACATTTTTTTCCACTTCTGATTAAAGGGTAGTTTATTTGGTGGGTGCAAACAGTCTATTTAAATTTTGGAGGTAAAACAGATGTTTGTAATTAGGCTATGCATGGTTTGTACAAAAGTGAGAATTTGGGTTGTATATATGTTATCATGTTAGACTGTTAGTCATGTCGTGTGGTATGACAACCAAGGATGTTTTGTCCGAGTGGTTAAGATTGAGGTATTGTGAACAATTGGTTACATGTTCGAATTTTCTCTTCCCTTCTTTGTACTGCCTCCTTTGTGGCTCATATGTTTCAAACAATGTCATCCATTCTGAAATTAATGCAACCCTTGCCGTTTTAAGGTCGAATTAATTGTAGGAGACAATAGTGCTAATGTTAGGGTGTAGAAATAGGTTAGAGATGGAGGGTCGAATTCGTTGTATTAGAGCATGTACAATGGTTGGTGTCTCTCCAACTAGCTCTCCACACTCTCTCTCTTATTCTCTCTCTTCAAGCTACTCTCAAGAGTCATGTCTAAAAACACCCAACAACAATAAAACCCTTTAAAGAGTTCTCCATTCAACTTTTCATTATTTTGTGGTCCCCATGTCAATAAATGAACCTCATTTCATATTATGATCAAAGCTATATAAATTAAGTTATTCATGTAAATTAAATATAATTACAAATTAATCTTTTTCATAATTTAAGCAAAGTAGAATTTTTAAAAAACAATATAATTATGAGTGCTAATATTTAATTTTCATAAATTTGGCATGGAATGAAGAATTAACCTACAACATGAAAAACTAATTTTTAAATATCCAATATTAGGCTCATTTTATAAATAAAGGAAAATTATACTTGTTGGCATAATAATTATTACCATCTTTTTTTTAATTTTTATAGAAAAGATCATTAAATGGTTGGATGAAGAAAAAAGAATTGAAGTAATTACAATAAAAAGTGGGTCCCACACATTGGAAGCCATCTCTCCATCAACCCAAATGGTATCTCCCCCAAGAGCCCTTTGACAAAGTGTCTCCATGGAGAGACACCCAAGATCCCCATTGTTGGGTAAGAGGTGGCTCTCCATTTTCTCTCTCCTTGGAGAGCTAGTTGGAGAGCTAGTTGGAGAGCCCCATTGTACATACTCTTAGATGGTATTAATAATGGAGAAGTGAGAGTATTGAAAGGGTTGAATTTAAATTAGAATTTTGAGAAACAATATCAAGAATGTAACGTTACTTTTTGCATTATTAGGTAGCTAGAGTTTAAAATATGTCTTGTATGCATGTCAATTTCACATAATTGATAATAATTATCAGATAGTAATAGCCTAAGTAAGTGTATGATATTGTACTTCATTATTATGATACCAATTTCGCCTAACTTTGATGCATTCTAATTTCTATTCTAATCATCATAATCAATATTATAGTTTTTTGGGGACATTTCAAGACAATACTTTGTATTAGTTCATCAAATGTGATTATGAACTTTGAATCAAGGAAACAGAACTTGCGCTCTATTCTTTGAACTTATTTTCAGTTTAGTACAGTTTCAGTTCATTTCAGTTTCTCTTAGCACGAAAGAACGAGGCCTCATTATATTGAGTCAAACAAAGGTTCAATGATTTATTCCAAGTTATATTTTTGCTATCTAGTAGTAGATTATTTGTCAATTTCAAGTCATTTTTTCATGTGATATCCAATCTGAAATCATAGAAATAAAACGAGGTAGAAACAGAGGAGTTTAGCAGCTGAAATTACAATATCTACTCAGATTCTTTCAGTTGAAGAAAAACAAAGGAATCAGAGGAGTGCTCAAAATCATCGTTCTACATCGCACTGTATTCTGTAGAGTAGACTGTAGAAGTATACAAGTGTGTAAATTATTTTATCTTTTAAGTTAAAAGCAATTGAGTTGCTTAATTAAGTAAAAGTCAAGGTCAGTAGGGCAGACATGGCCTATTTTTTTTGGTAGCATCGAGACCTCGGGATTAACAGCAGCTTTTGGGAGCATGTGAGAAAGAATGTGTCATCGCCATCAGCAGTTCAGTATTCCGTCATCCCCTTCCTTCCTGCACGGCTGCACAGTGCACACCCACAGTTCCAGACCTGTGTGATTACTGACTACTACGCTGTGTGCTTGTTAAGTTGTTAGTGTTTTCTAGTGCTAAAGAGAATACTAGACCGTGTTTGATAAGGAGAGGTTTCGAGAGATATTAGAGCAACTTCAATGGTGAGTATTAGGAGCTTGCTAGCAAATAAAAACAAGTTAAGTAATTACCCCACTCATTGAAGTGAGTAATTGAAATTTCATTTGCTAGTCGATTTAGCTTAACTAAGCCAATTTGCTTGAGCTGAAACTGTGAGCCTATGTGGGAATTTCGGTAAACAATTTTTATATTCTTCTCTACAAAAAAAATTATCTTACTTCAAATGGAACCTACTCAAACAACAAGTATATTGACTAATCATTGTGGGATTTTGGCTTAAAATTGAGTTAGCTAGAAAACCTAGGTGACACTCTAAGCCAACATTCATTTTGTTCTACTATTGAAGTTGCTTCTCCCTAGCTTATTTTCAGTTCAATTCAGTTCAGCTTTTGACAATACTTTTACTCTCACATATCACTATTCATTTAAGTTCAGTTCAATTCAGTTCAGTTCAGTTCAACTGTTTTATATATGTCGAAGAGAACAGGCCCTTAGAAATTTGAACTCATATTAGATGATGTGATTAGTTTATCGTCTAACTTGAGTGTTTTGGGAAAAAAATGTAAAAAATAGTTTATTGGGTCCAAAAAACTATTTCGAAAAAGTTGGTAAGTAGCTTTTAGACATTAGAGGTTTAGCAATGAGTTAACTAAATTATATTTTTCTAGAGAGAGAGATTCTGCCTTCTCTCTAGAAAAAACCCCTTAGCTCCCCCCAAAAGAAAACCCTAAAAACCCTAACCCCCAAATCAAATTTTTTAGAATTTGAAACCCTAGCCTTCTCTTTCTTCTCTTCCTCCTAGATCTGGTAATTGTTATGGCTTAGCTTTGTCTACTAGCCCAATTTTCCTTGTCCTCAGTCGGACTCTTGATTTTATAGCCTCTTGATTAACTTTCGCCATTTCTAAAATCAGTCAATTTGGGAATGGTTGTTCGCGGTGTGGGTTCAGTTCGTTCGTGGTGGTTCGTGAGTGTTCATGTCGTCGGTGTTTCTTTCGTCTCCGTGATTGGTGACAATTCAAGGTATGGTGGTCACTTTGAGAAGGTTTTGGAGCTATCTCAGTTTTTGTGGTGTTTGTCTCGCCTCCATGATGGGTTTCACTCGATTGGACCTGGGGTGAAGGAATTAGCCGCGGCGGAGCTTCCACAAGTGTTCCTTTGTGCTCCTTTTTCTTCTCGTTTACCTTGTTGTTTGTATGTTGCATCTTGTAACCATCCTTCGGGATGTTTTAGGGGGTGTCTCTTGTTATAGACACCTCATAGTTTTATCTCCTAATAAAAAAAAACTAAATTATATTTTTATCTTAAAATTCTTGAAAATTACATTTATAAACATAATTTTATGCCCATGTCTCTATTGGTAATTTTATACAATCATGTAAGAGTAAACTATCAACTACTTCATTTGCCACACACTTTAATATAAACAACTAATGTAATCAGCTATTAGTTATCACCTAATACTTTTAGTTAATAATTACCCGTTAATTGCCAAATACTTTTAGTTAATAATTACCCGTTAATTGCCAACAGAACCTATGACTGATCAAGTATGCTTTAACCAGTCTCGATTTTGCTATGTTTGGGCATAATTGCAGGTGTGGATGAAGGAGAACTTGGTGTTCTAGTCATGGTCGATTTATTAAAATTTGGAGATCTATGCTAATGTTGAAGTGTTCATACATAGGCTCATAAAATGAGAATTGTAGCATAATTTTTTACGGATTTTTTATCAGCTACCCTTAAGGTTATACAAAATTCATAAGGTACCTTTACGGTTTCAAAAATTTATCAAATGCCCCTTAAGTTTGCATATAATATGCCACACACTCTTAATAACTTATAGTTTTTTTTTTAACTTAAATGACCAAAAATTAGTTTACTACCCTAATTCTCCTAATATTTTACATTATGTCCAACAGAGTCTTTTAAAAGCATATAAAATTACTTAAGAGGTACTTAGGCTACTATTAAAACTATTTTAATACAGAAAAATAACGATTTATATCACTATGAAATGACATTATTGGCATAACGTGGGTTAATATGCGAATTAGGTTGGGATTTATGTGATCTTAGATCATAGAAGTTAACAGAATCAATACTAGTAAGTTATTAAGAGTGTCTGATATATGCAAACTTAAAGGATATCCGGTGAATTTTTGAAATCAAAGGGATACCTCATGAATTTTGTAAAATCTCATAAGTATATGGTGAAAAATTCGTTCTTTTAATACTATCATAGTTAATGTTGATTTTGTTAATCAAAAGGTTTAATGAACGTAAGTAAGTGTTGCGAGATGATAGAAAAAAATAAAGATTAATTACTTTTTTTAATTTATATTCTTTTTTATAAAATAAGTCATTTTTTATCTAATTTTCCTTACCATTTTATTGTCGTATATCCTCGAATGTAATCTTTTTACTTGAACTTATTAAACTTAAATAGATCTGATTAGCCTTGAATTTCACCTTATTTTTACACTTGATTTGACTTAATCAACCATGATTAAACCTACTTGGACCTATAACTTATTTTTTGAAAGTGAAGAGAATATATTGCTATATAGTATTCTATAAACACGGAGCAAGCCGTGTACTTATCCACTTCTCACCCCAAAGGCCCAAAATCACAACCCGCCACCATGTTAAGATATCAACATGAAAAATAACAAAGCTCTCAGAAATATTTTCATTTACATTTTACTTTCTAAATTCTAATGAAGGAGAAAATATTCCAACTCAAAAAAATTTTGAAGAAAAAACAGTGTAAATAAGTTACTAAAACCTATAACTAAAAGTATTATGAATTTCTATATAAAAAAAAAGGTATTTTTTGCAAGTCCAATTAAGGGTCTATTCTCCCCAACTTATTTTCAGTTCAGTTTAGTTCAGTTCAGCTCCAATTAGTTCAGCTTCAATCAGTTCAGCTCAGTTCAGTTCAGCTCAGCTCCATTTTTTTATAACCGTTTTGTTAAATATTATTATTATGTTGGTATAATTTATTTTACTAATTACTCTTATTATTATTATTATTATTATTATTATTATTTATTTATTTATTATATCATACTATTAAGTATTATTATTATTATTATTATTATTATTATTATTTATTTTTATATCATTACTATTAAGTATTATTATTATTATTGTTGTTGTTGTTTCTATATATTATTGTTGTTTATTATAGCTTTACTCATTATTTACTATCATTATTAGGAGGAACATGGTTTAGGTCAAAGCACAAATAAACCCACGTTTTTTAGCCTATAAACCAATCAAATCGCGGTCCAACCCAATCATTATTTTTATTACTAAATATTATTACATCATTAAATCTAATTATTAAAATAGCAATATTAATTTACTTGTTAGATATTATTGTTATTATATATCATCATCAAATATTAATATATTAATACAAGCAAATAATATAAAATAATTATTAATTATCATTATTATCATTAATTATTATTATTATTATTAATTTATGATTATTAATATTATATATTTATAACTATCATTTAGAAATATCCAAAATACTATTATTATTATTATTCATTATTATTACTTATCATTATAATTATTATTTAATATTCATATTATTATTACTTATCATTATAATTATTATTTAATATTCATATTATTATTGTTTAAATATTATTTATATATTTATTACATTCAATTTAATTCAATTCAGTTCAGTTCAGTTCAGTTTAGTTGAGCTCAGCTTTAATCAGTTCAGCTCAACTGTTTTATGCCGAAGAGAACAGACCCTAAGTTCTTTTTGGTCCCTTTTTTTTCTTTAGGTTTGAGGACTTAACATATCTGATCTCTGCATCAGAATGTGATAAAAAAATATACTTCTAATAATAAAGAAATTTCGAATCAAATACTATTAAAAATTCGGTTTTTTCACCAGGTACCCCTGTACTTTATCAAAATTCATGGGGTACCCCTAATTTCAAAAAAATGCACCAGGTACCCTTATTCTTTTCACAAAATGCATGAAATGCCCTTAATGACTAACGGTGTTAAGTTTCCGTTAGTCATTAGGGTTAATTAACCCCTTTAACCCCTCTAACCCTAATTAAATCCCTACTTAACTAAGCAAATCCTAACCCTAAACCTAACTCCCTAACTTCAAACCTTAGCCCACCACTATCCAACCACCACCACTCCATCACCACCCAACAACCAGCATCTCCCTTCCCCCTCCCCCACCCCACCCCGGAGCCCGTAACAGACCCCCTCCCTACCCTGCAACACCCCTCCCCCACCCACCTCGGAGCCCGCAACACCCCTCCCCCGCAACCGACACGACATCAGCCCCCTCTCTCCTCTCTACTGAAGCTCATCAATGGCGCCACTCCTCCTCCTCGTCGTCTTGCGCGAATTCCCAGTCGCGAATTACTTTGAACCGTTTCTTTCTCAACAACCCCGTCGAAATTCCTCCTTGATTTCTTTTTCTCTCTCTTCTTCTTCATTGATTTTTGATTTCGAAAATGGTTTCGAAAATGTTTTCAAAATTTGTTTTCGAAAATGATTTCAGAATTGGTTTTCGAAAATGATTTCGAAAATCGTTTTCGCAAAAGGTTTTCGAAAACTGATTTTCGAAAATGGTTTTCGAAAATAATTTTGAAAATGGTTTTCTAAAATAATTTCGAAAATGGTTTTGAAAATAATTTCGAAAATGGTTTTTGATTTCGAAAATGTTTTTAAAATTGATTTTCGAAAATGGTGTTGCTGCTAGGGGAGGGGGAAGCTGCCGGGGGTGGGGGGGGGTGGGTTGGGGAAATCTAGGGGGATGATGAGGACTGCTGTAGGGGTGAGGAGGGAGGGAGGGGGAGGGGGTGGTGGTGGTTGGGTGGTGGTTGTGGTTTCAAGTCATGGGGTTAGGGTTAGGGTTAGGGTTAGGGTAAGGTTAGAGGTTAGGGTTTAGTTAATTAATTAGGGTTTAATTAGGTTAGAGAGTTAATTAACCCTAATGACTAACGGAAACTTAACACCGTTAGTCATTAAGGGTATTTGGTGCATTTAACTTGAATAATAAGGGTACCTGGTGCATTTTTTTAAAACCAGGGGTACCCCATGAATTTTGAAAAAACCACAGGGGTACCTGATGAAAAAACCGTTAAAAATTAGCAAACATTCACCAATATTATATAGCCTACTCTGTGTCATGAATCATGATAAGTAAATTTCATAACCTGTTGCACAGAAAATTTAGCCACCTCACTTTATTTTGACCACATTTCTTTCAATAATTTACTTTTTGATAATTCATTTCTTTCAATAATTTGAGGTGTCTGCAGTAGATAATCGTCCTTTTTTTCGACGGGATATAGATTGTCCTTGAAGCTATTAGTCACGTTGTTTCTTACTTTATTTTATTTAATTTTATAGTAGCTATATGGCCACTTTAAGAGTTTTAGTACTTCTATTATGGACTTATTGAGTTATTGTATCAATGCTCGTCTGCAAATATTGTATCAGTTGAAGAAGTTATTGATTTGATTGTGATAGTACAATCCATCCCACCTAAGGCCTTGTTTTTAGTCGAGTAGCATTTATGGCATCCTCCAAACAGGGACAGTGTTGATATCTTGTTGCCATATGGTCATTCAAAAATAATACTGTAGAAATAAAGAGAAAAAAGAAGAAAAAAAAAAGGAAGAAGTTATCCTAGCAACTTAGGGGAAATATAATGTGCACAATATGGTATAATTCCCTAATTTAAGATTCAATC
Organism: Beta vulgaris subsp. vulgaris; assembly: GCF_026745355.1. Taxonomy (NCBI): domain Eukaryota; kingdom Viridiplantae; phylum Streptophyta; class Magnoliopsida; order Caryophyllales; family Amaranthaceae; genus Beta; species Beta vulgaris. The sequence continues at coordinate 10,273,611 of NC_079207.1, forward strand.
CCATCAATCCCATCATCACAAGCACATATACTAATGTTTTGACCACTAAACCAAGTGATATAATCTTTGGAGGTCTGATATAGTGACAATTACTTCTTATGATTCGCGCTCTCAACATTTAACCATTGAGATAAAAAAAAAAAGAATGGTGAAGATCCTTGGTTGTTCTTTGCAATTTATGCAAGTCCTGATAGTACTTTAAGGAAGGAATTATGGAGTGAGCTAGAGAAGATAAAGGAAAACTGCAATGGCCCATGGTTGTTGGCTGGAGATTTTAACGAAACCAGGAGCCTAAGTGAGCAAAATGGTAGTGAAAGTTCTAAGATGATTAGAAGATGTCGAGATTTCTCGAATTGGATTAACAATAATGATTTGATTGATTTGGGGTGTTCATGACCGGAACGCACTTGGTTTTGAGAAAATTCAAGTGAAACTTTTAAATCAGCACGCGTTGATCGTGGGCTTGCAAATGATCAGTGGAGGGTTAGATTTGAGGAGGGTGCAGTTCGTAACATGCCTAAATCTCAGTCAGACCATTGTCCCATTCTCATTAGCACCTTCGGTTTTGCGCCAATTCCTATGGCTCTTAGACCGGGCCGATCCTAGGCTGCGTGTTTGAATCACCTAAAATTCTATGAATTTGTGCTAGTGAATTGGAAATCTGTTGCTCCCCTTGTACTGTTTTTGAGCGAGTTTGCCTCTAAACTCCAACAATGGAATAGGGAGAGTTCTATAATATATTCCAAAGGAAATCGAAGTTGTGGGCGAGATTAGCAGGTATTCAATAAATTTTATCGAAAGCTAGACAACTACATCTCATCAAACTAGAAGCAAAGTTACGTAGAGGAATGGATGAGGTGCTTAATGATGAGGAGATGCTTTGATTCCAAAAGTCGCGCATGTATGTTTGTGATGGAGACCGTAACACTCGTTATTTCCATCTTTCAACCATCATTAGATCAAGAAGAAATTGAGTGGATGCTTTGATGGATAATGCGGGTCAGTGGATTACAAATGGTACACAAATCTAAGTGATAGTGTTAAAATACTGGAAGTCTCTTTTCCATGAGGAGAACCCGAATGTCCCAAGAGGTAGTTTATTGAAAGACTACTTCCCGGCCATAAGTTATGATGATAGGGAGAAATTGACTCGACAAGTTAGTAATTTTGAAATTCTTGTTGCTTTAAAAGATATGAAAACATTCAAAGCTCCAGGGCCGGATGGCTTTCAAGCTTTATTCTATCATAAGTTTTGGGAGGTGGTTCAACCCAATGTTACAAAGTTGGTAAAAGATGTTATAGAGGGTCGTGAGTATCCGGAAGGATTGACTGATGCGTTCTTAGTGTTGATTTCTAAGGTGGATGTCCCAAGCCAACCAAATCAATTTGGACCTATTGGTTTGTGCAATATTGTGTACAAGTTGGTAACTAAAGTGATTGTGAATAGGTTAAAACCGGTTCTTCCTTCTCTTATATCACCAACTCAGTGTAGTTTTGTCCCCAAAGTGTCAAATAATGGACAACATCATCATGGTTCAAGAAAGGTTGCATACAATGAGAGGAAAGCAAGGAAAAGATGGTTACATGGCAATAAAGATAGATTTCGAAAGGACATATGATAGATTAAGGTGAAATTTCATTCGCGACTCTTTAATGGAACTTTCCTTGCCTCATAATCTTGTTGGGATCGTCGTTATGAATTGCATCACTTCGGCAAGACTTAAGATTCTATGGAATGGGGGGCTGATGGAAGCTTTTAGCCCTTCAAGAGGCATCCGCCAGGAGGATTCATTGTCTCCCTATATGTATGTGATATGTATGGAATGGCTTGCACACTTGATTGATAGAGAAGTTCGGTTAGGAAAGTGGAAGCCGATGCACGCAAGTAGAAATAGGCCTCCAATATCAAACCTTGCGTTTGCCAATGACCTCATCATCTTTGGTGAAGCTTTGGTCAAGCAAGCACAACTTGTAATGAATTGTTTGAATTCGTTTTGTGAGGCATCTGTTAGTAAAGTGAGTATCTCCAAATCAAGGGTCTATTTTTCCAGGAATACAACTTAGGATGTGAGAGATGCAGTGTGTGCTTGCTTGGGGATGGAAAGTCGTACTGAAGATTTTGGGAAATATTTGGGTGTTCCAACCATCAATGGACAATACTTCAAAAAGAGAATACTAAGTCCTAGTGGACAAGATGAATGATAAGTTAGCAAGTTGGAAAGCAAAAACGATTTAGATTGACCATATCTGATGATATTGATCGAAATGGGTTTTTTTTGGGGTGAGAAGGAAGGGGTAATAAAGATGCATATGGTGTCGTGGGCCAACATAAAAAAGATAGAAAACTTTAGGAATTCGTGTGATGAGGCACGCCAACTCAACCTTTCTCACCAAACCCGGTTGGCATCTCTTGACTGAACTGACGACTTTATGGTCAAGATTCTTGCGCACCAAATACTGTGATAATCGGTGTGACTTGGATATGTTCAATGAAAAAGCTAATGCCTCCTACCATTTATTCTCTTTTATGAGCTTTCACTATGATCCAATAATGATCAGATCATTGTAATGATCTGATCATCCTTCTCTCTCCTCTTTTTTTTTTTTTTCCTAATTCTTTATTATATTTTTCTCCCTTTCTCTCCTCATGATCTAGCTTGTAGATCATCCAATGGCTTACTCTTATATGCCTTTGCACACATCGCCTGTCGATAAAAAAAAAGCAAATAAAAAGAGAAAAAGGGCGGCAACAAATAGTCTATCCAAATGCTCTCCCTCCATTTGGGTGTGAAATTGAAAAGAAAAGATTAGGATGGCGTTAAGCACCTCATCTTCAGTGGTGCCGCAACTCCAACACCAACACCACTTTCTTCTCTCTTCCGCCGCATTCATCTCTCGCTCTTCTCTTTCTCTCTCCTCCAATGCCGTCCGTCTCTCTCTTCTTCCACTTCGCTCGAAGAATCGCACCACCTTCTCATCATCATCATCATCAGTAGTAAAAGCATCCGCAAATTCTTTTGTTGCATTAATTTTTGATTGCGACGGAGTAATTTTAGAGTCTGAAGACTTGCATCGTCAAGCTTACAATGATGCCTTCGCTTTCTTCAATGTTCGTTGCCCTTCTTCTTCTTCGGATAAAGCTCTTGATTGGGATATTGAGTTTTATGATGTTTTACAGAATCGTATTGGTGGTGGAAAACCTAAGATGCGTTGGTATTTTCTCTCTTACTATATTTCATTCATTTTCTGAGTTAAATATGATATTGAGTTTTTCATATGTCATGCTTCTTTGTGGCGCCTTCTTTTCACTTGAATTTATCTGAATTGAACTTTTTAAGACTTAATTGGACCTGATCCAATCTGATTTCAATTTTCACCGTATGCTTTATAACGTTATTGGACCTGATTAGACATGATTAACGCTAAACCTTATGAAATTGAGTAACAGTCATTTATTAATATAGTTCAAGTTGAGAAAAAACAAGAGGAGTGATTGGTTAATGGATCAGAATTAGAGCAATAGTTCCTCATTGTTGGATTAAGGTCCTCTGCAGTGGTGGAATTCATGCGGTTGTATAATGTAATCTTGGATGGCTTTCTCTTCAGAACCTTTCAGCTAATAGTTGTTATGCCCCTTCTCATGTAAAAATACCATAATGTTCAAGTAGTTCAACCTTTGTGACATTTTTGTGAATTTTTTAGTTTTCGAAAAGCTTTCCCTGCTCTAGTAAAAACGTGTTTGTTTAAAACACTAAGCTGGGAGTATTCCTATAACTCTTATGTTGTTGATTTAAGATAATAAGGTCATAAATACATGGGCTTGAAGCAAAAATGGCACAATGATATTTGACACTAACGCATATGTGTTGCTTTTAGAAACAACAAAGAGTGAATAGCAACAGAAAGGAGTGTCCCAATTCAATATTTCAATCATTAGTCCAACACTTTGATGATTGTTATTATCTTCATTCATCAGCTGGGTTGGGGTGGTGGCGTTATAGCTGAGAACCTCCTAACTTAGACCAAAGGGTCCCTACTGGAGAGAGAACTTCTTTGAAAAATTGCCGAATATCCTATAGAGGAGACTAAGTTACATATCAGCTCGCTTCATTATTTATTTTTTTATATGATAAGGGTATCTATTCTGTGCAATTTCTCAAATGTATGAAGTAACAACAAATGTTTTAACTTGTGCATTTATTATTCAAGATGCACAGATTGGCAAAGGCTGTGAATTGTGATAGAACTGGTGTCTATGAATCGACATCCTTTGGAGAGTCTGCCAGTCTGGTTTATTGATTGTCGTTTTAGTTGTTATGGTCTGCCAAGAGAAATAAGTGATGTTCATTCATAAGTAGATCTGTGATGCTCTGCCTAGTGCCTGTTGAGGAGGTTGTTTTTCATGTTGCTTCACTGATTGGTCAGAATTCAAATGCAAGGTACTTCAAGGAGCATGGATGGCCAACTTCAACAGTCTTTGCGACACCTCCAGAAAGTGATGCTGATAGATCAAAGTTGATCGATATCCTTCAGGTTCCTGTATTATCTATATTTTGCTCATTATACAGTAATGTTGTCAGTTTCTAGCTGGTACAGATGATCACGATGCTAGGTACTGGGCTCACCTAGCTAACAGATAACAAAGTAAGCAAGAGAATTAGGCACAACCCAGTAGGATAGTAATTGTATATATGAGAAACTCAGCAACCTCACAATACAATTCCTTACACTTCGAGAGGTAAGGGATCTTCCAAGCCTACCTTTCTTTACTCAATTTCTGGATACCTCTCTCTCCTCAACACCCCTATTTATTATAATTACAGATATTCACTCCCACCCCTCCGTCATGTAATGATCTCCTCTAACTGATTCTGTTATGTGGCAGAGAATAATTTCTCCCATCAGTCCACTCCTCTGCTGCCATCTGTGACTCCTTGATTAATTACTTCAGTACCCCCAGCACTCCTATCTTTCTTCTTTCTCCTTGCATACGTGTAAATAATTGGGTGCTGATGTATGGGCTTAGCACACCGATATCAAAGTAATGAATTTAAGAAGTATTAAAACTCAAACTTTATTCTCGAAATAGTGGAGACCTTGCTGATTCTGCTTGTAGTTTTGTAGGACTGGAAAACAGAAAGGTACCAAGAAATCATCAAGTCTGGCTCTGTAAGTCTTTTTTATAATGTTTGCGCTCTTTCTAATCCCCTTTCTTTCAAGGCTAGTTTGATGTTTTGAGCCTTTGAATAACAATACAATGTTTTATCAGGTGCCACCAAGACCTGGAGTTTTGAGATTGATGGATGAAGCAAAGGCTTCTGTAAGTTAAACTACTCTACTATTACATTTATTCCTATTTGTGGGTGTAATTCATTGTTGAATTGTTGCTGATATATTGCTATCAGTTTACCACTGGATGCTTCTGATTTTTCCTTATGAAATCCTGTTTTTCACTTTTCTGAATGTTAACGAACTTGTGCCTTCATGGATCTCAGAGATTTATGACGTGGTTCTTTTGGTATTCGTATTTGCAGGGAAAGAAGCTAGCTGTGTGCTCAGCTGCAACCAAAAGTTCAGTTATACTTACTCTTGAGAGTCTGATAGGACTAGTAAGCTCGTTCTTCCATTTGACAAAGCGCGTCTGAGCTGCTGTTCATTTTGAACTTACCTTTCCTCTTTCACAGGATCGCTTCCAAGGTCTTGACTGCTTTCTTGCAGGTTTGTTGACTTTATAACTGACATTCTTTTGATATTGAGATCAGATTACATTCTTGTAGTTGTAACATGCAGGAACAGAAAACATATGATAGTGATATCAAATTGCTTCATTCTGAGGGTCTCAAATTTCTGATGTTTATTGCAGGTGACGATGTCAAAGAAAAGAAACCTGATCCATCAATTTACATAGCCGCTGCTAAGGTAGATCAATGTAACAGACTTATATCCAGTGCATGCTTCTTAGCTGTTTCCTTTTATTTATCTAGAGATGAATAAATAACGACATTTTTGGGTTCAAATGTTGCAGAAACTTGGTTTGTCTGGGGAAGAGTGTCTCGTAGTGGAAGATAGTGTCATCGGCCTCCAGGTACACCACATCTTTTGTTAAGATCCAACACATGCTAAACTAACTTTGAGCTTTCTTCCACATATTTCTTGCTTTGTATTGGTGAATTTGACACTTCCAGTTCAGAATTCCGAGTCTTGATATCCATTAATTTGAAGAGATGCAGCAGATGTGTGGTGTTGTACATTTATGGTAGCATAGACAGAGAAGAACTAAATATATAAGAGTGATTTTGTGATAATTTGGTGAAATAAATGGACGCTGCTGATAGTGACAAAGAGAAGCTTGAATAAGCTCACAAAATTGGGATTTATGCTCCAGGTCTTTGAAAGAATACATGGTTCTACTTCTACATAACCATAAAAAACCACTGTAAACCACAAGCCCATGGACTTGCAACTGGGATGTTAGCATTAATGATATAAATATAAAACTCAGGGCTCGTGTTTGGCCGAGCTTCTACTATCCAAAAATTGAAACTATGCCAAACAATATATCTTCTGGGAGTTCAGGGGATAGAGATAGAAGCTCCAATGTAGAGCTTCTCAAAACTTTTTCAGGGAGCAATCTTCGACATTTGATGATTTTTATCTATTACAATACCCTTGAAGGGCCCACGAGTCTACCTACAACTCCACCATTAGTATGATATTTTCTGCTTTAGGCCTAACCCGCACAATTTTTGGGCTACTTTCTAAAAGACCTCATATTAATGTAGTTAGTGAATTCTTATAAACTAGGTAACTCCTCCTTATCTCTCCTGGGGATTGGGATGCATACGCAACAACCCCTGATTAAAAGAACAAATGACCCCCTTTTAGATTTCTTTTTCTCTCATCATTATAGATATAGAGACATCACACATCACACATCAGTTGAAGAGATGGAACCAGAAAACTACCCTTCCTTCTCACCTCTGCCACTGTAAGAGTAGCCATCTCCACAATTAACATGCTTCATGTTAGCATTGGCCATTATCACTGCTTTTCGTCCACCCAAAACGACAAAGTCCAAGCAATTAAAATTGATTTTTACTTGAAATTTGTAGATCTTAATATTTCCTTTTATTCATTTGTCAGTTATTGGTGCATATTAGGGGTGAAGGTCAGAATTCCTTTTTGATTTATAGCTAAGAGTTGTTCTTTGACTGATAATTATGGGCTTGCACATGCATGGTTGCTTTTTTACTGCCGGTGGGGTTTTTTATACAAGCTTTGATTGAATGCTCTGATGGAATAGTTGGGCCAACTCTTTTGATAAATTCATGTAACATATTTACTTCCAATCCTACAAAATATAGACTATTACAACTCAAGTATATTTTAGTTAAAACAAGAAATATGTGATGTAGAAGCTTGACCAAACAAACCCAAAGAGTGCAGTTCCTAGTTCCTACAAATTGCACAAGTATTCGATTTTTCACAAACTGATCAATGTCAATATGCTGACTATGAGTCTGTGACTCCCATTGATTGGAGCATTTGCATCACTTCTATTTGAAATAGATGCATCAAATGTGCTTACTCACACTGAGATTTTGAATGAAATATGATGATCCTCATTCTTTTATATCAACAATATTTTCTGGCAATAATCACTATACAGTATCATAGTAGTCCAATCATAGGACTTTTAAGAAAGTATAACTTAAATGTAAACCTATACTATTGCAGGCAGCAACCAAGGCTGGAATGCCTTGTGTTATAACTCACACATCGTCCACAGCTAACCAGGTCAGTTGATTGTTTTGTAATGTAATCGAAAACTCGATCATTAAGAAACTAAATTCTTCTGCATTGATAAACTGACTAAGAACTGAGCTTACAGGAGATCTTCAGTCTTCTCGCCTAGATAACAATATAAGGATTTGGTTAGAAAAAAAATGATGGGCGCTTCATTTTGCAGGATTTTACGGACGCAATTGCAACTTACCCTGACTTGAGTTCTGTAAGGTATTGTGTGCGCATAAAGTTTGAATAAAAAAAAAGTTTGAATAAAAATTTGATTGTTCAACAAGTTGGACATTACGTTCATTAAGTGTCTTCTACACTCATGCATGTGACTTTTTTGTCAACCATACAGATTGAGTGATTTGGAGACGCTGCTTCAAAATGTTGTTGCTGCCACCTAGTAGCTAGCAATGGATAAAAGAAAAAGAAAAAGAAAAAGGAGTTTGGGAACTGTGGATAAATTGCAAGCTACTATTGCTTTGTAGAATTTGTTCATGAGTTTCAGTTCATTCTTCAGCTTTGTCTTCGTCCATATGATATTATGTGATCATGTAAGATGTAAAAATCAGAGGGGAGATAAAAGTTTAATTTATATGTTCCCATTTTGCTTCTGTTATTATCTTTGTTTCTTTATCTTGTTTTCCCCTCATTATAGCCGTTTTTATTTTAATTTATGAAGGATTATCTCTAGGATTTTTTGCTTACAATAATGCAATCTTTTGGCAATTCGCAAATAATAGAGCAACTTTTTGATTATTTCAGAATAAACTAATAAAGCAACTTTTACACCCCATTAACTTTGAGTAAGCCAAAACCAATCATAACATGAAGAATAGGTAAAATGGGACACGTGTTGCCTATTGATTGGTTCCATAAACAAATTTTATAAAAAAAATCTAAACAAAAGATAAAAAAAATAATAAACCCACCTCCCAGCCCTACTGCCACACCTCTCTCTCCTCCTCCCCCACTCCCCCCACCCACTGCTACACCTCTCTCTCCTCCTCCCCCCCTCCCCCCACCCACTGCCACACCTCTTTCTCCTTCCCTCACCCCAACCCACCCTTTTCCCTTACCATCGGGTCCACCGCCACCCTCACCCCACCCATCTTTACCCCTCCCTTCTTCTACTTGACCCATGATCTCCATACAACGCATGAGGGCCATGTCGTGGAAGGTCATGAGTTCGGTGGGTATTGTGTCAACGGAACAAGATGAGAGTTCGACGATGTGGCATTTGAAAGGGATGCTTGTTTTGATGGTTAGGGTTTTTGTGGAGTTGGAGGAAAGGCGGCAACTGTGGGTGTGGGTCAAGATTAAGGGGAGGAGGAGGGAGGAGAGAGATTTGGTTTTGTTGATGGGAAAGACAAGTAGCTGTGATGGTTGTCGTAAATGGGGAAGGGGAGGGAGGGTGGCAGTGGTTGAGGAAGGGGGGGGGGGTGGCAGTGGATGGAAAAGGGAGGGAGGGGGTGGCAGTGAGTGGGGGGTTTGGTTTAGTTTAGGTTTTTTTTAAGTTTATTTAAAATTATTAATTAGAATTAAGAGTTTTAATTACAAAATTACCATTTGTTCAGGTGACTGGTCAACTTGACCTACCCAAAATTAATGGGTATAAAGGTTGCTTAATTGTGGAATAATCAAAAGGTTGCTCTATTATCTGCGAATTGCCAAAAGTTTGCCTTATTATAAGCAAATAATCCTTATCTCTATTATATACGTGGAGGGGCAGTTATGGTGTTTGCTCTTGAAAAGACTTATATACCCTTAATCTCACAAAAAGTAATGAAGAAACGATTTTCTTAATTCTTTCCTCAATTACAACTATGGGTAATATTACCAAAAAGACATACATAAAAAAGTGTAAAAATAGGAAACTGACAATTGAAAATATAAACTGATGATTATATCAATTTTCAAACAATTATAAAAACAAAGAGTTACAGAGATTCTTACCATCTTTTTTTTTTTTTGAATAGTAAAATTAATTCATTAATAAAAAGTCATACGACATCTACATAAGCAATCGAATCAAACAAATACATAAGTTGAATCAAACAAAAATTTCCTTCATAAAAACTACGATCGTCAAACAAATCTTGCAATGTGGAACATCTCCCGCTTATATCGCTGGAAAATACAGCCTTGTTGGAAGACAATCTAACGATCCCTTGTAGTCGTGAGGATGATTTCCGTCGGATTCATCTGACCGTATTCGAAAAATTGATAACCTTTGTGATCCCGCATAATTCTTCACCAACAAAACAATTTCACGGCAATCCATTAGATCTAGTATCCCGGATTGTAACCTGTAGAAATTCCCCCTCTAAAAGAGGAGAAAAACCATGTCTTTCGAAGGAGGTCGAAAAACCTTGTCTTTCGAAGGAGATCGAAAAACCTTTTCTTACGAAGGAGATCGAAAACCCTTTCTTTCGAGGGAGAAATCGTTATTGGAAACCTAAAAACAAATAAAAAAACAAAGGTGGGGGCTTTCCAACGGTAAAAACCGATGGAATCCCCTTTAAAAATCAACAATGGAGGCTAGGGTTTTTGAAAGTAGGGAGGAGAGAGTTTGTTTATGGAACCTGAATATGGTACTGATTCTTACCATCTAAACTTTAGTTGCAATAACAATTTCAAATAACATGCATAAACAAACTTTATTTTTTTATTTTTTTTGGGGCTCACAACTAGTTGAGATAATAAATAATTAAAGAGATGAGCATACATTGTCATTTGATAAAATCAATTTATAATTTTTTTTATTGAAGTACTATTCACCATAGTATGCTTAAAACCTCAATTATCTAATGAAATTAAATTGAATTACTACTCATAGACTACGCCTATAACCTAGATCATTGTATAAAAGGAGAGTTGTTGAATGATCTACCAAATTACAAGATAATATAATACTGTCGCACGCATCACGTGCCTATAGTGCTATTATGAAATAACTGAATTCCATGGCTTATAAGGACAAAGACAGTAGTAAAATGCTCACACGTAGAAGCTTGTTTGTTTTTTGTTTCACACGTAAAATGTTTAGTGACTTTTTTTTCTTCATATAATGTTACACAAATCTACTATTATCTAATATAGTGATATTTTTTTTCATACAATCACCCTATCTTATATATGTTTACGATATACTCCATCCGACCTTTATTAGTTTACCCACTTTGACTTATAACACTATTCATCATTGTTACTTTAACCATCATTTGTGCTTTATATGTAAGGAAAAATACAATTATGTGAGATATCATTTGATTCGTCTCAATATGTAGTTTCGGAATATCAAATTTTTATAATTTTTACAAATACATAATTAGTGATATTATTAATCAAAGTTTTACATCGATAAATGTGAAAAGTTAAAACGGGTAAACTACTAAAGAACGGAGGGAGTAAATATTAAATTTTATAAAATAGTATTTTTTTCTCACATAATCACTTTTTAAAAACTGTTGGTACCTCTTTTATATATATTATTTTAAACACAATAACCTTTTTTTTCTCTTCATAAATAGCATACATTAGCGTCAGATCTACACTATATTCAGTGCGGATCAAATCTATATAAGTTACTAAAATCAACTTTATAAGAACATGAACAATCTAGATCTGTTTGGGTCATACTAGCTAGACCCGACCTGCATGTGACATGATTAAATAGAAAATAGTTGCAATTAGAGTACTTAAAAATGAGTTTGTGAGAATTTAGTCTGTTATCACAATTGAACTTAGTTTGGTTTTTCTTATAGCTAGACTTTGTATGTGTGCATATGGCCGGGCTTCGGCTAGAATGACTATTTATTTGACCACATTTTTGAATATCATAACTAGTTTAATCAATTCGTGATCAGTTTAATTAGTTTAACAATCACAGTTTTAATCCAATTGAGTGACTAATTAATTAATCAATTCGGTAATAAGTCTGTTGAGTTATATAGTGAAATTGTCTGTTGTAGTTCAAGATTCAGAGAAAAACAAAGGATGGAGAAGAAAAAGGACGACTAGGTTGGTGTGAGATATCTAAGCATCTAGAGATATTGTTGGATTAGAGTGAGATGAAATGAGCTTGATAGGAGTTCATTTCCTTAGCAGGGGAGTTCATTTTCTTAGCTACTCCACAATTAAACTTGGCTGGGAGTAGTGCATGGATGGGTGACTTCCTAGGTTCTCAGGGTGCGCGCGCATGAGTGAGGGCAAAATGCGCTAGAAGAACTTGTGTTGGTTATTGAGGATAATTGTTGGCCCTGAATACACACTGATGACGATATACTCGACTTCGTATGGGTCGCGTGTTACAATTTATTTGTATCTATTACTTCAATCTTAGGCTTTTTTGGATCCCCCCAAAATAAAGAGCTTCAACTTTCGGACGTAATCTTAGTTCTTAATTCTTTATTTGTATCTATAAATCTTAGGCTTTGTTGCATTTTCTCCCCCAAATTAGAGACATCCGACTTCGGTACGTGTCTGTTTACACGGGGTTATCAGATTGAAAGAGCACAACTAGTTAACTTACATTTTCTGCTGAGAAAAGGCTAAAAGACTAGTAATTATGAGTATTAGGTAACTCTTAATTATTAAGGGCTCATTTGATATAGTGCTAATTTCCACTTTTTTAGTTTTTGATTAAAATTTAACATACTTCTAATTCCGCAAGATTATTTGTTTTTGGTGTAATAAAAATAATAATAACTGAAAATCACGTAGTTTAATAACAAAGGGACCTAAGTTTCTATTTTTTCTTTATTCGCTTACCTCGGTCACATCAATTTGTACTCTACTTAATTGAAGGACATTTTGTGAATATATTAAGTGTTATCTAATTATCTATTACGACATTTTTGCTATCATTTTTAATTTTAAATTAATGATTTTGAGATATTTAAAATCATATGATATATGCTAATATAATCATTGAAATGATCAAATTGATTATGCATATATTTATCATATCGAATTTGAAGATTCTCAATGAAGTGTTGGGAGGCTGTGAAGATCTTGAGTGTTCTATGAATTCCCAGAACTTCGGCGTGATTAATGTCCAGAGCCGAAATGGGGCTTGAAAAGAGACATTTGAAATGTCTGTTTGAGTCACAGAGGATGCCATCAATTGCGGCCCTTCATCTGGATTCTCCAAGGGAGGCATTCACATTCCACTAGCTTTAACTTGGATGCGGGGGGAGGGAGCCAAGATGGAGGGAGGGCATTCAATGGTAGGGAGGCGAAGCTGGTTTTGGAGGATTCCAGATGAGGCACTGGGGATTCCTTTTAATGTCTGCAGATGAGTATGGGAAAGAGCAATTCCAACCGTTTATCCACTAACCTAGGCGAAGGAGAATGAGTTCATGAAGCTGGGTGACAAGGATTGCCTTTTGATTGAAGCATCTTGAATTTCTCTCCTTCCACAAGGACCATACTATTATGAAGAAAGATGCACACCACACTTTTCTGAAGAAAGGGCCGTGCGGTGGTGATTTCCATTGATCGAAAGCAAGTCTTATGGAACCCGGGAAGACCCATTGGAGGTCCCATAAATTTAACCACTCGGACCATACTTGATGAGATAGAGAGCAATGTAAAAAAAGGTCATTGACATTCTCTTGCCATTGGCCACAAAGAACACATACAACTTCGGATATGGGTATAATGCCTCACATTACTAGCTTGTCTTGGGAATTAATCTTCCCTATGAGCACCATCCATGTGAAGATCTCAATTCGGTAGGGAACTAAACCTTCCCACAAGCCTTTTACGGTGTCGAGATGGGAGGAGAGTACAGGAGCAGTGAGCTCCATTGCTGCAGATTTGACCGAGAAGGTTCTATTTTGCAAGGGGACCAGATATATATAAGTGTCTTGGTCCATAGGTGAAAGGTGGTCTCCTGCAATGTTTGGAGTAGGGAAGTCCTCTCCATTTCATCCCGAGGCCTAAGAGCGTGGGACCATGCAAAGCTCCAAACTCATTTTATACCGTCCCAAAAGCCAAAGGAGTTAATTGCACCATTAGGGAGAGAGCTAATCCGAAAGAGCCTCGAATAGGCGAGTTTCAGAGATGAAGAACCGATCCACAAGTCATGCCAGAATAGAGTTTCAGCACCATTACCAACTCTTTTCCGGATGTTTTCAGACCAAAAAGTGTTTCCTTGAGAGTGACGAATAATGGTCGAACATATGCCACACCATGGTCCTCCTATTTTGGGAAATTTGAGATCATTTGCAATGAAAAGTTTCTCATATCCGAATTTTACTTGGATTGTCGAGCGCCAAAGGGATGTTGGTTCAGTGAGATATCTCCACACCCATTTAAACAGAAGAGCCATGTTGTGCTGGAGAAGGTTGACAATTCTAAGTCCCCCTACGACTTTCGGTTTCTCGATTTGACTCCAATTAAATTATAAAGCTTGTTATAACGGACGTGAGAGAAAAACAAATAATGAACTCAAAAACAATAAAATCAGACAATAGATTTACGTGGTTCACCAATTTGGCTACATCCACGGCAGAGAGAGAATATTTCATTATGAGAAGAGAACAGATTACAGAGAGAATAAAGTGTTTTTAATAGTCTAAAGAATAGGTATATAACCTATTTATATTCCCGTCAAAGAAAACGCGTTTCCGCGTTTACCGGACAGCCGCCCGATCGGGTCAGGCTACATCCGCCCGGTCGGGCGGTTTTTACTTCTTCCCAAATCGTTGCGCGCCCGGTTGGGCGAGACTCGTCTGAGTCGTAGTTCGGTACTTCGCCCGATCAGGCGACCAAGCCCGATGGCATCGGGCGACTTCCCAAAAGCACTGTTCTCAAGTTCGCCGCGGGCCCGATCGGGCGGCTTTGCCCGACCCGATTGGGCGGTACCCCAAAACTCTTTTTTGACGCATTTTGACGAACACATTCAAGGCACTATTCTTACAAAGTTTTTGGAAGGTAATTGTTTATAGTATTTTTTTAAAAGGTACTTTTTTCACATACAAAAAGCTGTTCGAAAAATATAGTTTTCAACAAATTTACGTTCAAAAGAATATATCAATTTTTCAATTGGAAACTCATAATGCTGATAACTGTTCTAGACTTTAGGTTTTTAAAGTCGTACTTCCCTGTTTAAGGCACGCAATCGAGCATGTTGATGGGAATAAAGCGAAGTCGCATTACCTAGTAGCCACATGGATTTCACCTTTAAATTCGCTGCACGATCCCATGCATGAAATCCAAGAGAACTAAACGTAATGATATCAATTATCCTTAATGGCATGCATATACCCCCATTTCCTTCATTGCCACGCACCCTTAACAAGATCCTGTAATGATGGATGCGAGAGGATTAGAAAAATCAACCAAATAGTACAAGAATTGCACAAATTTGACCACAATAAATGATTTTATCAGGAAAAGTTATAATATGAATGTGGATTGTGTAAGGATCTATCAGGAAAATGTAGACATTTACTAAGTTATACTATATGATTAACTAGTGTTTCAAGTTTTTTTTTAATTGTCAGATCTAATCACTGCAACATTTAACGTGAGTACATTCTTAATGTAAGGAAACTTTGCTTATGACTTGCTTTCCCTTCATTAATGCAATTGAAAGCCTAATTCTTCTCTCCAAAGTATTGGTACTTCCCCTCTATAAATAGTTCACTCCTCCACACACTTCCACACCTCACTTCCAAACCTTTAGCCTTCAACAACTTCCTTCTTAGGTTTTCTTAGCCTTGCCCATTACAATGGCTTTGAAAACTTTAGTCTTATTTGCTTGTTTCCTTATCGTATCCACCCAGGTATATGTCTCAAAATATAATAATCAATCAAGTTTTCCATAAAGTCATGCTATATATATTACTATTGCCTTTGTTTTTATTATGTTCTTTTTTAGCTTTAGTATTTAGAGCTAGGCAATACTCTCATTTTTTTTAACTTGCTTAATTTCATTCTTGCCCAACACTTTAGGAGGTGCATGTGATTTTGTTGGAGACCATAACTTCATTTGTTTATGAAAAAAAGAAGGTAAAATAGGTAGAAATATATGGATAAATGACAAAATGGAAGATGAAATGGATAAAAATATTATGAGAACCACATGCCAACAAAGTGGATGAAGCGAGTAATATACATTGTTCACATCTATCTTTCTCTAGTAATGCAAAATGCGTATGAGGTGTTAGGGTATATTGTGCTAGTTACTATTCTCAAATTTATAAGTTGATGCAGGTGTACGCTGACGGTAACTGTGCCCCAGTTTACTCCCCACCGCAGTCTCCATCCTCTCCACCACAAGGTTCCGCCACTCCCCCAGTCTACACACCACCACAAACTCCTACAACTCCTCCTGCCACTCCTCCAACCTACACTCCACCACAAGCTCCTACAACTCCTCCGACTACTGCCACTCCCCCAACTACTGCGACTCCCCCAACATATACCCCACCACAAGCCCCTACAACTCCCCCAACTTCAGCCACTCCTCCAACATATACTCCACCACAAGCTCCTGCGACTCCCCCAACTACTGCGACTCCTCCTACATACACCCCACCACAAGCTCCTACAACTCCCCCGACTCCGGCTGCTAGTCCACCGGTTATCGCTACTCCTCCAGTATACACTCCACCACAGGTTCCAGCCACTCCCCCTACACCTGCCACTCCTCCAGTATACACTCCACCACAGGTTCCAGCCACTCCCCCTACACCTGCCACTCCTCCAGTATACACTCCACCACAGGTTCCAGCCACTCCCCCTACACCTGCCACTCCTCCAGTATACACTCCACCACAGGTTCCAGCCACTCCTCCTACACCTGCCACTCCTCCAGTTTACACTCCACCACAAGCTCCTGCCACTCCCCCAACCTACACACCACCACAATCTCCATCTACTCCTCCAGCCCAACCTCCTTCTGCGTACCCACCAATTCCAGTAACTCCTGCTGCACCTTACAACCATGGTAAGCATAATATCTAAATATATATACATATGTTATAGAGTTTTCCTTCCAAATTTGATTATCTCATTTGAAAGGTTGTGATTTTGGAGAACCAATTTTAATATTTTACATTTCAAACGAGACATTCAAGTTAAATTTGAAAAAAGGGAGTACAAGTTTTGATAATATTTATATCTTCATTATTTTGATCAAAGATATAATCTTGCATTCTACGTTATTATAAATATTAGAATACATTTTAAAGTAATCTTACAATATAGCGTAAAACTAATTACTTGTATGTGGGTGTGCAATATGTTAGGGTTCTGTGTGGTCGAATGCATGAATAGGTGCAAATCTTCACCAGCTTACGTCGGAAGGACAAGGATGTGTGTGAGAATATGCAGCGCATGTTGTAAAGAAAATGACAAGTGTGTTCCTAGTGCTGCCGTTACCTGCCCCCGTTGGGACTCCATTGTGTACCATGGCTATACCGTACAGTGCCCTTAAACATGCATCAACTTAGGGCTACTTGCTCTAACACCAAAACTACAATTATATGTACTATGTTAGCAAATTATATGCTTGAACCTTATAATAGCTACTTTCCTTTGATACCTTTATAATAATTGTAAGTCAAACGATACTAGTTCGTCTTGAATAGGGTGGTACATACTTATTAGGAGATATGTATCTCAATTACTTCTATAGCCGCAGTGTTGTACTCCCTAGTTGTATTCTTGTTTTAACAATAATTTAATGAAGTGTCATCTTTCGTAATGTTCTATGGCTCAGTTCTTTCTATTTTTTCTTTCGTTTTTATGGATGAATACATTGCTTAAGTGATTTTGGTTTTATTCTATCTAAAAGGATCATTCCTCATTTACTAGAGAATTTGAGGGTGATCAGTTTTTTAGGATAACTATGTCTATGTTACCCTGGTTGATGGCATGCCAGTGACGAACACTAGTCAAAATTCATAAAGATTATTTAAAAAGGCACTGCATTTATCATTAGGAATCTGTTTGTTAACCCTACTTCCTTTTTGGACATTGAAGTTCTTAGATCTTCATCTACTCCGCTCTATAAGCTTATAGCCACATGTATACGGGAAACTAGCTAGTCAACAAATTATTGTAAAGGAAGTCTTCTATTGTGATTTTTACTTGGGTATGTCAAGCGCAAATCTTCTTTATGCTACGGACAACATGGGTGTTAGTGCTAGCTTTCCAAAAATAAGCCATGAGTCCATTTTGGATATGATAAAAGTTAATGGAAGTCCCGAGACGCTAGATAAGAAATATATTGTTCTACTTAATTACTCATATTTATATAAAATAATATAAAAATGTATAATTTCAATGCAATGCATTTAAATGCTTAACATGTAAATGACATAAAAATGAGTAAAATGACACAAAAATTATGAGTAATAATGATAAGGTAGTACATATATAACCACTTAATAGATAATAATAGAATAGGTGAATGATACAATTTTGTTGAATAGTGTCATAGAAGTGAGTAAAAAAGACACAAAAATGACTAATAATAAGATGGTACATATATAAAAAGTTGACATGATAACAAAATTTGTGAAAATGGTACAAGTTTGCGTAATAATAATATACTTCTTCCGTTTTACAATAAGTGAAACATAGAGAAAGTACACATATATCAAGGAATATAGAGAGATGTAGGTTCTATTGACTATCAATCTAGCAAGTAATAGCAAACAATACTAGAACAACAAATAACAAAGCAAAAAAGAACACACAAGAACTTTTATGTAGAAACCCAACAACTGGGAGAAAAACTACGAATATGCACTAGGAATCGATGAACGTTCAAGAAAGATTACAAAAGCGCTCCAAGAGCTCTCTCTATAACTTTCTCTCTCTTAATTCTGTGAATAATGATGAGTAATACCATTAATGACGTATTAGGGCATCCTATTTATACCCCTCAGGAAAAATGCGTTTTCGGAACCAAAACCAGACAAAATTACCCACCGCCCGATCGGGTCGAGCAAGACCCTCCCAATCGGGCACTATTGTCCAAGCCAAAGATGCTCTCGGGCCTGACAGGGCGAAACATGCATGCGTCGTAGTTTGGTGTCCCGCCCGATCGGGCGAAGTGGCCCGATGCCATCGAACGCCTCTCAAAACACGTTGCTGCCAAGTTCGTTGCGGTCCCGATCGGGAACCCCTATACAATCCGTTTTGTCGCTTTTCCTTCTACGCAACCTCATCTCCACACCCATACACCTCCATGAGCTCCATATAATGCCATATACCCAACAAGAGAGAAAGTTAGGACCGCAATAAAGTAGAGTGATGAAACAAATAGGTTGTAGTCCCCTCTTACTTTTTGGTGGCATAATTTTTTTGCCATTTAGAGCTTGGTTTCACTTATTGTGAATATGCCAAAAAAGGAAAGTGTTTCACTTACTGTGAAATGTTAAAAATGAGCGAAATTGACACAAGAGGTGAGTAATAACGATACGATACATATGGAGTTCATATATAATAATGAAATAGCATAAAATGACAAATGTTTGCTGAAATGACATAAAAATAAGTGAAAATAACATAAAAATGAGCAATAATAACATATAAAGTAATGATGATACAATAAATAAAGGTGAAAGTATTGGGTCAGACCGTCTGACCCAATATTCTCTTCAGACGGGCTGAGCCCAGTACTATACAATTTTAGTTTCGACTTTCCTCCACAAAACCAGCACCTCAATCTTCTGAAACAGCCCGGGTATATTAAAATGGAGGCGACGTCGTCGACAACATCAACCTCGGTGGTTTCCGGTGACGGATCAACAGTAGATTCAAGCATGAACTGGGTAACATTAGGTGTCTTGCCCTGGAGAAGGTGGCTGCATCACTCAAACACCACGGCGGTTCCGTCACTACTGAGTACCACCACGGCACCACCTTTTCCACTGACAACACGTTGTTGGTACTTACGCACACATTGGCTCCGTCAGGTTCTGCGAGTATTTTGGGCTGCTGCGACTTAAGCTGCGACTACGAGTCTAATAGTCAACGAAGAATAAGAGGAGAAAAAGTGGAAGGATTGAAATGGTCAATAAAACATGTGATGAATTTGTGCTACTGTGTGCCATACATTACCAGCAATCCAACATGAATCCATTTACAATAGTTGCTGACTTGCTGTAATGATTGTTTGAGGGGTTAATAATAATTTTAATAAGCTGGTATAAATCAGCTAAGAGGAATGAAGAAGAAGGAGAAAGTGAGAGAAAGCAGAGGTTAGTGTTTTGTTTTCTTTTCAGTTGGTCTTTGTTTTCTTTCAGTTGGACTTTCTTTTCTTTCAGTTGGACTTTCTTTTCTTTCAGTTGGACTTCCTTTTCTTTCAGTTAGACTTTCTTTTCTTTCAGTTAGACTTTCTTTTCTTTCAGTTAGACTTTCTTTTCTTTCAGTTGGACCAACTGAAAGAAATAATGGGCCAACTGAAAGAAATAATGGACTAACTGAAACAAAATGAGGACTACCTGAAGAAAAATGTAGACTACCTGAAAAAGAATAAAGATAAACTGAAACCCAATTAAGTCTAACTGAAGCACAAAAACCCACTGAAAAACAAAGAAGACTAACTGAAAACAAAATGAAGACTACCTGAAAAAAAATTGGAACCACCTGAAAAAAAAATGAAGACTACCTGAAAAAAAATTGGAACTACCTGAAAGTCGTCCGACCAAGATTATGGTCGGACGAGTCCGACACAATACGTTCTCTAAATAAAGAGATGACAAATAGTAGTAATAATAAAATAGGGAAAATAATACATGTTATATGAACAAGGAAAAAAATACGTCGTTGCTACTTCCCCTAAAATTAAATAAAAGCCCTAACTATCCACCTAAACTAGTCAAGCGGTAAGCAAGGAAGAACCACAATGATCAGGTCTCACCAAGATAAAGTCACTAAAAGTAAGCTAAATTGAATAAAATGTCAATTTTTGGTTAAACTAGAGGGTCTAAATTATGGAATTCAAACTAGGAAGAGCATTAGGAGTGGGGGAAACACCACAATCATGAATCACATCCAAATACTAAGTAGCAGAGATATCGAGATTGACAATTCTTTATAATGACGAATGTGTGCTTTTAATTAAAATGTATATATTACTTTTTTTTATTCTAATTCAAAAACTATATTCATTTTAAAATAAATTTCTAGAATGAGTAATTATTAACATTCTCCGCTTTTTGAAAAAATCACTTGTAACACCCCGACAATTCTCTATTTTCCGAAATACCTTTTTCATATAAAACTCAGAGAATTATCGAAGCATTATCGCTCGTATGATAACGTATCGACTTATTCAGAATTCTACAACGAAAATAAAAAAACTTTAAAACATAAATAACTTAGTAACCGTAAAGTCAACTCCAAACCAAATTAAACCAAAAGTCAAACCAACAACTATTCAAACCATAACTAAATCAAAATTATAAAAGTATTAAATAGCTAAACACAAGCTCTTCAATGAAATCCGAACCCATGATGCATCATTTTCAGATCAGTAATGGTTAATACTCTATTGATCCCAAGAGACTGCTCACCAAATGGGTCATCACAGGATCAATGAGACACAACCACGATTGACATACAAAAAAGCTCATAATCAGTAAAGCTGAGTACTACATAATAAATAAAATATAAAATCTAACATGATACTAATAAACATCAACTCAAAAATAAATAATAAAATAACAGAATGAGAATGACTATACTGAACATGACTTCACAACCTATAGGTTAATTATAACTAAATTGAATAGGCAACGAAAAGAGTTGTCCAAACCAAACCAGTCTTCAAATTAGAAAACGAAGATGGGAGCTACTCTATACTCCCGCGATCAACGATATCGAGGTACTAATTAATTAAAATAGAACACAGTGATCAACTGGTCTCAAGAAAAGCCATGGGCTACCATCATGTACTCCAACTCATACTAGTCCAACACTTCAGACGTGCACAAGCCTAAAACTTATTGTTATTCACTTTCCATTTTAAGTTGTTAATAAATACTATTTGTTGTGACTCACAAAGTAAGACAACCAACATAAATAACATGGATACACAAAACTTCTATTTTTATCTTAGGATTAAATAAGGTGATAAACAACTCAAATAATCCAAGAATAATTCCATTACTTAGTTTAATAACAACAAATATTTATTTGTTGACTTGGATCAACAATCAACCAACCTTTCCATAGGTGAATATCCAACTTACCAAACAAGGTCCACGGTCCTTATAAAGTAATTATAATAAAATAATCCAAAGAAACAACATGGTCCAATAAATAATATAAATATTAATCCCTCATGTGAATTAATAAAATAAAGTTCCTAATTCCACATGCTTGCATCAATCATCCATACAAACATATAATAACCATCATAGGCAACATGCTTCACACAACGGCATAAAACATGCAAAGTCACTTGAATATAAGCCACATATGAACTATAATAAGTTTCTTTAATTATACATGATACTACTTTAATAATACATAGGTATGTACGTACCTTATGTAGAAAAAACGAGAGTTAGAAATCGCTCAAAGAGTATTCTACGCCTACCAAATACTAACATAACCAAGTATCAATACTCTAATAGATTTCCAACAACTTTAAAATATTTTATACCCTCTTGAAAAGTGATTAAAAACCCTCTTAAACATGAAAACATCAAGTTTTAGTGTCCCCTATTATAGTACTACCATACTAGTAATTAAAAATCCTTAGAATTTCATACTTTGATATATAAAAGTCCATCATAAGTATACTAATTAAAATTTCAGCAACATATAACATCTTTAAAATTCTTTACTTTAAAATAGTTTTAAATATTATAGTACTCAATTTTCATAAATAACATAATACTACAATTTCCAACTCTTAAAACATTAAAAATTCATGCTTTGATGCTTAAAACCTTAACTTAAACATATATATTAAATCTGAAATTTAATTACTGTATTACACTAATTATATAATCTAAAATTTATAATTAAATCATCAAAGATACAAACTTTAATCATTAAATCCTCAAAACAATATTTAAAACATAAAACCTAACTTTAAAATAGTATAGAGCAGAAAGAGAAAATAAACCAAAGAAGAGAGGGATCGGAGGAAGACACAACGCCGAGAAGGGGAGGGCAGCTGCCTACTGGCGGTGGTCGGCCAAGAGAGAGAACCGAAGGGGGGAGAGAGAAAATCGAGAGAGGGAGTAGGAGAAGAAGTCATGGGGGAGAGAGAGAGAGACAATAGAAAATTAGGTTGTATTTTAATGTGGCAAAATTGTTTAATAAGGGAGTATTTATAGGTTCCTCCATTAGGGGTTCAATAGTGAGTTGGGCTTTGATGAGTTAGTTTAGTAAAAATGTTCATAGGAGAAACTATAAGGTTTGGGCTCCTCTAACCTGATATTAAAATTCTTGTACTTCATCTCCACTAGTTTAATTATAAAATAACTTTCAAAGTATGACTAAATAAAATATTTGATTATGTGAAATATTAAATAATCCCTTTGACTTTAAAAAAATATTCAACACTTAAAGAAATTAATTATTTAAATACTAAATAATATATATATATATATATATATATTATATTATATATATATATATATATTATATATATATATATATATATATATAACTCATTAATTTGTGGGGATTACAAAACTAATCCTGAACAATTTTTTTAATAAGGGCAACAATTCGAAAACTAGAAATAACTTCATTTTGGAAAATAACTTTATGACGGGATAACCAAACATGCCCCCAAATAAAGCAAGTTTGTAGAGATTAGCTTTATTAATAAAATTACACTAGTAGAATAATTACATATTGCCGCGGTTTTACCTATACGTAGCAATAGACTTGCGTTAGAAAACAAAAATATGTTCTAAATAACCTATTGATGTTGCTTCTACTAGAAACCGCGGCAATATACAACATATGGATAGTAAGAAATGAAGTTTACTGAGAGCATAGGGTTATTACTGTGTATTAATTAGTTAATAGCATACAAAGATCTATTATAAATAGAGTTTATAGTATTATGCCTAAGAAAGTCTCGAAAGGTGATAGAGGGTGGATAAGGCAAATTACGATTCAAGTATGTAATTAGTTGGTCTAGTTTTGTTGGGGAGGGTCCAACCTAGTTGGTTTGTCCCCTCAAGTTCTAGTTGTTTTGGTTGTAATGGTGTGTTTGTTCTCAACTATCTTACTTAATTAGCAAAAAAAAGAAATCGCAGCAATATATTTTTTTTTAAAAAAATCTAACCTATTGTCGCGCCTTGATTTACGTCGATACGAAAACCGCGACAATAGACCCCTAAAGAACTGCAACAATATAAGTTTTTCTACTAGTGTTACTAAGAGAAGAAAAAATATATCATCAATCCCGACCCCTCACTCCTGTCTACCGTGGGAGTAACATACCACTTGTCAGATTGAGAGAGAGAGAGAGAGAGAGAGAGAGAGAGAGAGAGAGAGAGAGGCAACATCATGAGTAATTGGGCAATCAAAGAGAATATGATGAGCAGCTTCTGAATGATAACTATGATATACACAATCTTGGGGTACAAAAACATGAGACTTATCTAATCGAGCCTTAGAGGGAAGGGCATCAACACAAACTTTACAAAGGAAAACTTAATCTTGGGAGGGACATTCAAAGACCAAATCCAGTTAAAACCCACTCTAGGAGAGACAGACATGTTTATCTAAATTTTGAAGAAAATTTCACTCCTAACTTAATCGGATAAACACCATTTGGATTCGACTCCAAACCAATTTATCTTGTCTTTCGTAAGACGAAATAAACATACCCAAAATATCCATGACAATGTTTGCTGGAGCAATTCATTCAGAAAAGTTCTATTCCAAGTATTATAAGCAGTTATACAGTAACTCATACTCATTGTCTCATAAGGACCAAAAACAATAGAAAAAGTAGGAATATGATACACCCAATTACCAAACCAAAAAAAGATACTATCACCATTACCAATATTGGAACTAGTACAGGAAAACTGTAATTTATCTGAAAATCGAGACGCCGTGATATGATCACTGCCCTAAGTCGATAGACCTCCACAACATGTGCGATTGGATAGCATGCTTTGACTCCAGGGTTAACATCTCCTCCATGCACCGATGTACTCCGGTACATGGAGTAGGAACTGAACTCGAACAAAATAAAAATATAAGAATAGTATTCCCGGTGAGCAGAGGGAGAAAGAATTGTGTTTTGTATATTTCTAAAGGGAAGATGGGTTATTTACAGGAGAAATGAAAGGCAATGAAACTGATGAATTAATGAGGAAATCTCCAACAACTATAAAAAGTAATTCAGAAAATAATGACAGTTAATAAAAACGTTACAAAAGTTTAACAACCAAGAGAGTTGAAGTGGTCAAAATATTATACCAAGTGGACCCCAAAAATAACAATCACACACGCACATTTAGTACAGTACTGTGCTGAGCCGACCGGCGTGCGTGCGACGACGGATAGACGACAATGTGCGGGAGATTGTGCATTATCTCCTCCATAACATGTTTAACACATTATGAACATTTCTCTATATAATTTGGGGTATAACTTCTTCTACCACCAATGTGGGACAACAACAAGGAAGTTTTACAACCTTCCAAGTTTGGACCAACTCCAAACTATTCTAAAACCAATTTGCCATCTCTAACTTGTCCTAAAAAATGGACGAAGACGCATAAGATTCTCCATTGCCAAGAAGTACTACTGTTCAAAACATAATCCAAAAGAGAGGCATGTTTTAATAATTACTCCTAATTAAATCTATCTAAATGTTACCAGGAGAGGACATGATCATCCACAATAAATTCATTAGAAAAATCATATTTGTAATTTTAGCATTTCTAAAACCTAAACCACCCAAACACTTAGACTGGCAAATAAAATCCCAAACAATGAGATTTGCTAACACCGCATTGGGATCTTTATTCCAGAAATAAACAAACCTTGGCAAATTGGAATGAATCAATACAACTCGTCCCGCTTGAGAAAGCGAATCAGCCTTCAATTCCATTTGGTAAATTGGTAAACTGACTTGTACAAGACCACCCTCGAAGGTATTTTTATTAACTCTAGAATTAATAATAGGACATCCTAAGTAATTACCTAACGAGAAGCATTATCCATCAATAAAATATCCTTGTAAACTAAACATGCTTCCTAGGAAACATTTGAAATACATTGAAAAGCTGATTGATGAAATTTAACTAAATGACCAAATATCCATACATACAACAATACTTGTCTAAAATAATTTTAAAAACCTAACAACTTTCAATAGTTACTTTAGCAAACAACATTGTATCATCCGCAAACGTTAAGAAGGGCACTTTGATACCTGATCTACCCATCACATAAATTTTTTTCCAGGAATAATTAGTAAGTTAATTGTTCTAATTATAGAAAAGTTTAGTTTTTTTTACATGTTTAAGACACAGCAATACAGCATATCGATCATATTGATGAGTCCGGATCCTCTAGAGTTTTAGTGAAACTCTACAAGGTAGAGTTGTATCCGAGCCATACATTTTAAAATCAAAGGCTTATGTTGGTGGAATGGAAAGATTTATGAATAGATTTTGATGAGATAAAATAAGGGGGATTTTGGAAAGAGAATATATGAGCCATTGATTTTTTATTCAATGGTTGATATTGCTCAAACTCTACCTTATAGAGTTATTTTACAACTCTAGAGGATCCAAACACCATATTGATGGGGATTGATCTAAGTCGCGTCGTAGCATCACTAACATATTATCTATTTCATGTTGTCACATGAATTTCACCATTTTATTCGCTGCAAGATCGCATGAAACCCAAGAGAACTGAAGTTATATTAATGATGTCGAATTTTATTTATGGCATGCATATGCTCCATTTCCTTTATTGCCACGCACCCTTAACAAGATCCTGTAATGATGGATGTGAGCGGATTAGAATATTAACTAAAGATGTTTCACCAATTTGACTATTTACCATGAATAGTTTTAGATTCCTTTTACAGGTGATAATCTTGCTGGATTGTGTAAGGTTTGACAAAACTTAGCTTTTAGTTGTATCCACTGAACTAGCGTTGTAATGTACTGTCTCTTTTGTTATTAATTAATTGTTTCACTTGACTTTTATATTTGTCAATGATCATTAATATTTTGAACAATTTTTTAATAAGAATTGTGAAAAGTTCATACTTTGAATACATATTAAGATAAAATCAAAAATATGTTATGTAAATTGTTTATATGTAAAACAATATGATCAAAATCAGGAATAATAGTGTGAAATGTCATAGTGAAACAACTTATAATAATGGAGAGACGCATAGAGTATCATTGAGCAGTCGAGGAAGTGTTTATGAAAAGTAATTGAATATATATTCTTTTGGGTAAAGGTCTATTGAATGTCGAATGGAGTTATATTAATATTTTGTGATACTAATCTAATAACTGAATATATCAATATTTGATAATAAGTTATTTTGACACCTAATAACTACAGCTAACATCAACTCCGTTTGTTTCATCTTAGATTAGTCACTTCACTTTGGTGAGAACCAAAAAAGAAGTACAAAAGTATGAGAGAAAAACTGAAAAGTGGAGCGATAAGCTATAAAGTGAGAGAAACTAAGGATTAGATTTAAATACTAAAAAGTGGATGACATGGGTGAAAAAAGAGGAGAAAGTAGGTGAGATTTGTTACCCAAAAAATAGAAAAAAACAAATGTATAGATTAAAAAGAAACAAACCAAAAAAGAAAGTGGTTAGATTAAAAAGAAACGGAGAGAGTAACCGTTAATCATGGTCAATGCAGCAACCAACTAAAAACTACATACTACGATAGTTACTTTTACGGTTTTTTCACCAAGTACCCTCGAGTTTTCAAAAAATTCACCTGGTACCCTCCATATTTTCAAAATTCACCAGGTACCCCTAAGTTTCAAACTAATACACGGGGTACCCTTAAATGCCCTTAATGAGTAATGACTAACGGCGTTAACCGCCATTAGTCATTAACCCTATCTAATTAACATCTAACCCTAACCCTAAACCCTAACCACCCCTCCCCCACCCTCCCACCACCCTTGTTCTCCCCCATCCCACCCCTCCCCCTCCCCCACCCCATACCCCTCCATCGTCGCTCGACCGTCGCAACCCCTCCCCCACCCCTACCCATCCACCGCCGCTCGACCGCGCAGCTCCTCCCCCTCCCCACCCTTATCCCTCCACCGCCGCTCGACCATCACTGCCCCTCCCCTGCCACCGCCGTCGATTTTCATTGCTCCCCAGATTTCCCCCACCCTGTCGATTTCCCCCACCCCGTCGCTGCCCAAATTTCCCCCACCCCGTCGATTTTCATGGCAATTCAAATCATAAACTTCTTCCATACGTCTCAAGATTAGGAATCTTATTATTAATTTCCCTATAAAGTACTCTTCAAATTATGATGTAAACTCACCTATGCTTTATTTATCTTAAGAATTAAGCATGGTTAGTTCAACCATTTTGTATTCAAACGACACCTTGACATGCTCCGATTCCTTATGATAAAACTTACAATTTTTTTTGACATCGAGAAAACTTGTATTAATTAAACAACAAAATACAACCTATTGCTAATACAATCAAATATAAAACAAAGAAAACCTAAAGGAGCTTTAGTAGATCTTACATGTCGTAAAAAACATACACAAATAAAATCAACAGAGTGTCGCATATTAAGGAAGGAGTCGTTGATCGATGCTTGTGCTGGTGGAGTCAAAAACCTGATGACTGATGGAAGTGGTAGGAGAAGCGAATGACGATCACGATCCGAACAACGAACAACGAACAATGAGAAATCCCAACGAGCATCTATCGTTTGAGATTCTTGGCTCATGATCTATTCAAGAGTCACATTCCTAGGTGACTCATGACTCTCTCTTGAGAGTATTTGAGGTTTCTCCTTTTAGCTAAGAGAAACGAGCGTGCTGAAATCCACCAGATGTAACTGGGGTGATGCCTGCAGATTTGAATTTTTCAAGACAATGACCATTAAGATCATTGCCAAGCTAAAATGAGAGTTAAACATTATGAGCTCTTGAAAACATCTCCGTCTTTGGAAACCGGAAAACACAAATCCGAACCATAGATACCGATCATCACCTCGACCATGGTCACGTTTCTAATCCTTTCGATTCACATTTTCCTTCATTAAAGAGTCCAAAAGAACTACATATTCTACAACTATAGTATTACACCACCATCTCTTATATATGCAACTTACAAACATTTATTAATTGTCATAACCAACTACGAATCCCAACCTTATCAACTCGAAATAAACAACTTACAACTGTTTCATGACTTACAACCCAAACTAAGAAAAGACCCAACACGGTTATAGCTAACATAGCTGGGGAGGGGGACTAATAACTACGGGGAGAGGAAAGGGATAACAAATAAGGGGTTAAGAATAACCACTATAGGGTTTGGGGATAACAACACTCAGCCTACTAACACAAACA
This sequence comes from Beta vulgaris subsp. vulgaris, assembly GCF_026745355.1. Taxonomy (NCBI): domain Eukaryota; kingdom Viridiplantae; phylum Streptophyta; class Magnoliopsida; order Caryophyllales; family Amaranthaceae; genus Beta; species Beta vulgaris. The sequence goes on from NC_079207.1 coordinate 10,302,958, forward strand.
GGGAAGGGGATGCCCAACTAGCGAAAAAATGGGGAGGGAAAAACCAAATTGAGGCACAACCAGGAGAGGGGGAGGGGAGACCCAATACACCAAGATAAAACAGGGGAGGGGAATGGGAGGCCTAAACACCAAGATAAAATAGGGGACGGGGAGGGGGAAGCCCGACACAGCTCAACTACGGGGGAAGGGTGGAAAACCGACGAAACAAACCAAGGAAAAGAAACAGGGGTGGGGAGGACTAACCGACGAACAAGGGAGGGGAAACTCCTCGGCGAAGACGAGGGAAACGCGGGAAAGTAGGCACATAGGAGCGACGACACAAAAATTTTAGCACAGTGAAATCGAAGGTTGGTGCATGTAAACTGTGTAAACTAGCTCATCTAATATTTTGTATGTTTATTCAGTGGTATATATAGCAAAAACAATCATGAATATTTATTATTTAATGATGTTGAATGATTGTGGACCTATATGTCTTATCTATCTATACTGATATATTAAAAGGTGTGATTAATTAAGAAACGGGGACAGATCGCACTCTCACTTAGGGTGTTTTACTACATGTAAAACATATACAACAAAAAATAGTAAATGCATCGTATATGATTTGAACCCGCGACCTCAAATTCATATAATAATATCTCAACCACTAGACCAAACAATATTTGATGATACCATTTTAAAGTAAAATATTAATAACGAAAACTATAATTACCCGGGTCATAATCCGGGCCTATAAACTAGTTTTGAAATTATTATGGAGTACTTGATTTCCTAATGTAGTAGATCTTGAACCAAAAAGTTCATAGGGCCATACTTCAAATCCCCATGTTTCAAAATAAAAGTTGAATCTTTAAACATTATGCTAGCTACAAGATATTAAATACTTCCCCCATTTTTAAATAAGTGAAACACTTCTATCAAAGAGGGAAGTGTTGTTTCACATATTTCAGAATGAAGTATATATATTTGATACCAAATGTCTATTACATCTAATATGCCAAAAATATTTATCAGGGGTAAGATTTCTACCAACTCCAACTAAGATCATCCCTTAAATCTCATAATCATATATATACATCCTCCTATCAGTTTCAAAATACTTGACATGATTTGACTTTTTCACTATTCAAACGCCCTTTAACTATGTTTTGTGAATCCTCTATCAAGCAAAATATATTCATGACATATACTTTTACAATATCAACTTTCTATGATTTTTCCTTATAGAGTTATTAATGGTCAATAATATGCATTGACAAGCGTGTCGAGAAAAGTGTGTCAAGTATTTTACAATAGAAGAAGTATGGTATGATTAGCTCAATATAATTATTAAAATATTTATATACTAAACTCGTACTGCCAAGGATTAGCCAAAATTGAACTAATATAAGACATACTAAGAAAATTGATCAACACCTACAGGAAGGGATTCATTCTTGCCTCCACATTTTCCATTAGATAGATTGAATGATCAAGAGACTTGTTTGTTCTTTATTAAGATTAGTCTGTGCACGAGTAATATCGACTCGATCGACTCAACACGTCTCATCAGCCAACAAGTAAATCACACTGCACGTACGTATAGTGATAGAGTACCACACTTACAGCCTACAGATTAAAACGAACATCTAATTAAATGAATGATCATTGAGTCAAAACAAAAAAAAAAAACCAATTTAATTTCTAAAAATATGATTCATCTCTAATGTTCTTTGTTAATTTTCAGATTATATGAAATGGGTGTGGGTAATCCAATAAGGAGTAGGAGAGTTTAGCTCACTCTCAAGTCCAAGGAGGTTTCATCCTAAAACCAATTGATGATAGGAGGAGTAACTCCATAGCTTATAAATTGGTTTAGTCTCCCCTCTTTCTGCAATGTGGGATACTCACATGTAGTCATGAATGGGATTCAACAATCTTTTAAATTTTCATGCACAATATCTATACAAATATATTAAAAGGCGTGCGTGAGAATGTATATGTTGTATAATTGGAGTAACACTCGAAGTATACAAGTTTAAAGGTTTCGACTAGCAGTGGCACTGAGTGTGGCACTGAGCATGGCACTGAGCCAGGAGCCTAATTTCATAAAATAGACAATCAATGACTTGAATCCACAAGTTTGATTGAATAGCAACTTCTAAACTACTTGGATAAGTCACACCACCAAGCAATCTAAAAGGTCCTAAGAACACAAACTAACTTGCAAGGTTAGTTAAGCATAGGCACTAAACACTTGATTCCAATCCAAGAATAGAAGTATTAAGCAAAATAAAAACTCACGTTTTAAGTCATAAAAGTCTTTTCATTCACTTTGTCCGAATTTAAATAGGACTTGTTACAACTTAATTTTCTGATTTTCTAAACAAAAGAATTAAAGAAATAACTAACCACTAAGTACATGATCAACTAGTGCTAATTAGTGGACAATTACATGATAAAATTGACAGCCACTAACCCACATTCGGTTAGTTACAACGGCTACAAATGCTAACAACTTCCCTATTTTAGTGGCGCCTCAATGCTGCTTGTAGGGGCGTGTTTGCTGCACTGTTTCATTTGAACGTGGGAATGAGGGTGAAACAACTCCCTATTCTCACGCCACTTTCTCCTTGTAATCTCCATCTTCTTTGCACGTATAATCCAGCTTCTTTTATCCATGTACTTTAACATTTTAACTAAGAAGACGAGCTAAAAAAAACAAAACTCACATGAAAACTACATGAAATAATAAAAACTCCTATGGATTTAATGACTCGACATATCTAACTTATTTGGAAAAGAACAACAATGAAAATGAGGACTTAATGAATCAAATTAAAGACTTCCATGAAAGAAGCATTTAACTCATCAAGTTTAAGAAGGAAGATACAATCACCAACTAAATGAATTAGCTTAGTATCCTTGGCAACCTTTAATGGTGGCGCAGCCTCGTCACCATCTACAACATCCTCCCCTTGTTGAGAAAAGTTTGACCTCAAACTTGGAAGATCACCTTCATCTTCATAAAATGGACTAAGATCCGAAATGTTAAAAGAAGAAGAAACACCATAGTCACCTGGTAATTCAATCTTGTAAGCATTGGGATTGATCTTCTCAAGAACTTTGAAGGGACCATCTGTTCTAGGACTTAACTTGGAACGCCTTTTAGAAGGAAAACGTTCCTTCCTTAGGTGAATCCATACCCAATCTCCGGGAGAAAATTGAATATCATGCTTCTTTTTATCAATTCTTTCTTTGATCTTTTCATTGGCACGCATGATTCTTGTCCTCACAAGTTCATGAAGCTTCTTTATCTCTTTAGCACGCTCATCAGCTTCTTTACTAAATTTCTCTCGAATGGGAAGGGGAGCTAAATCAAGAGGAGTACATGGATTGATCCCATACACAATTTCAAAAGGACTCATTCCAGTAGTCTTATGTGGTACCCTATTGTATGCAAATTCCGCATGGGGTAGCATGTCTTCCCATTGTCTCGGACTTTTAGTGGCTAGGGCTCTTAGTAAAGTTCCCAAGGTTCGATTAGTTACCTCGGTTTGTCCATCAGTTTGTGGGTGAGATGATGTGCTAAACTTCAACTTGGTTCCCATCTTTTTCCACAATGTAAGCCAAAAATGACTTAGGAACTTAGTATCACGATCACTAACCATGCTCCTTGGCACTCCATGCAAACGAACCACTTCTTTGAAGTACAAAAGAGCTGTTTGAACCGCATCATGAGTAGTATGGCTAGGGATAAAATGAGCCATTTTTGAAAATCTATCAACTACTACCATCACAGCATCTTTGTTGTGTTTTGTTCTAGGAAGTCCCGTGATAAAATCAAGGCTAATGTCTTCCCATGGGGCTTGTGGGGTAGGAAGGGGTAGATGTTGACCTTGAGGAAGAGAGTGACCTTTGGCGTGTTGACAAGCTACACACCTTTTAACAATGTACTCGACATCCTTCACCATTCTAGGCCAAAAGAAGTAATCACTCACCAAGGTATAGGTCTTCTCAATACCAAAGTGTCCAGCTAGGCCACCTTCATGAAATTCTCGGATTAGAGATTCTCTTACACTATGTTTAGGCACGCATAGTCTCTTGTTTTTGAATAGAAAACCTTCATAGATATGATAGTCTCCATGAGCATGACTTGACACTTTGCAAATATTTCACCAAAATCTGGATCATCACTATAACCTTCCTTTAATACTTCCAATCCAATGACTCGATTTCTAAGGGAAGTAAGTAGTAAATACCTTCGGGACAAGCATCAGCACCCTTGTTCATCTTTCCGGATTTATGCTTGATGACAAAATGATAGGCTTGCAAGAATTCTACCCACTTGGCATGGCGTGGCTGAAGTTTTTGTTGGCTTTGTAGGTATTTGAGAGCCTCATGATCAGAATGTAAGATGAACTCTTTTGCAATCAAATAATGTCGCCAATGGTCAAGAGACCTCACAAGAGCATAGAACTCTTTGTCATAGGTAGAATACTTCCTCTTTGCTTCATTTAATTTCTCACTAAAGTAGGCTATGGGGCGTCCACTTTGAGAAAGGACCGCACCAATACCAACTCCAGAAGCATCACATTCTACTTCAAAAATGTCTTCGAAGCTAGGCAAGGCCAAGATAGGGGCTGTGGTGAGTCGAAGCTTAACCTCTTCAAATGCCTTTTGTGCTTGATGACTCCACTCAAATTGCTTAAGTTTAGTAATCTCAGTGATAGGGGCCATGAGAGTACTAAAATCTCGAACAAACCTCCTGTAAAAGGAAGCTAAGCCATGGAAACTTCTTACTTGTTGGATGGAACTGGAATGGCCATTCTCTAATGGCTTGCACCTTCTTTTCATCTACTTCAATGCCATCATGTGAAACAAGGAAGCCAAGAAAGGCAACCTGATTTGAGAAGAAATGACACTTCTCAAGGTTTCCATAGAGTTGTTCCTTCTCCAAAACTTCGCACACTTGGTGTAAATGATCAACATGCTCCAATTCATTCTTGCTATACACCAAAATGTCATCGAAATACACCACTACAAATCGACCAAGAAAAGGTTTTAAAGTTTGGTTCATTAACCTCATGAATGTGCTTGGTGCATTTGACAATCCAAATGGCATGACTAGCCATTCATACAATCCTTCTTTTGTTTTAAAGGCCGTCTTCCACTCATCCCCTTCATGGATTCGAATCTGGTGATAACCACTCCTTAGGTCTATCTTTGAAAAGACTTTCGAACCATGTAAATCATCTAGAAGATCATTCAATCTTGGAATAGGAAACGATACTTTATAGTGTTTTGTTGATGGCCCTACTATCAACACACATACGCCATTCACCATTCTTCTTAGGTACTAGTAATGTAGGGACAGCACAAGGACTAAGTGACTCCCTAATCAAGCCTTTCACCTTTAATTCCTCCACTTGCCTCCTTATCTCTTCGGTTTCTTTAGGATTTGTCCTATAAGCAGGTTTATTAGGTAGGCTAACTCCGGGAATAAGGTCAATCTTGTGTTGGATGTCTCGTTTAGGGGGTAGGCCAGGGGGTATTTCTTGTGGAAAAACATGTTTGAATTGATTGAGCAAAGGGGTTAGCAAAGGGTGTTGTGGTTCGGATATTGGATAGGGGTTTGATCTAAACCACTCAAAATGAGCTCTTGGAATGACTCATATTCATGATGAAGATGATGTGAGGATACTGGATTTTTGGTTGGTTGGTAGTGCTTTGTCCGTGGATATAAAGGGGTTAGGACAATCTTCTTTTGATTCTTCACAAAAGCATAAGTATTCTTGTAACCATCATGTATTACCTTTCTATCAAACATCCAAGGTCTTCCCAATAGAACATGGCACGCATCCATGGGGATAACATCACACCACAATTCTTCCTTATACTCCTTTCCAATGGTGAAAGCTAATAATACACGTGAAGAAACATGTATTCCTTTTCCTTGATTCAACCATTGTATGACATATGGGTTAGGGTGAGGATTAGTTTGTAGGTTTAACTTAGTAACCAAGGTTTGTGAGGCTACGTTGGTGCAACTGCCACCATCTATGATTAAGGAACAAACTTTGCCTCCTATGGTGCACCTCGTGTGAAAGATAGCCTCTCTTTGCAATTGTTCCTCATTAGTAGGTATACCACTAAGAGCTCTTCGAACCACTAAACATTCACCATCATCAGGTCCAATGTAACGTCCCTCTTCTTCCTCCTCCATATCTCTCTCCTCTCCTCCCCTCTTCATACCCTTCTTCTATGGCTTCATACTCCGCAAGAGTTATGACCTTTTTGTTAGGACATTCAGAGGCAATGTGCCCTAATCCTTGACATCTATAGCACCGTCGGGGTGTATTTGGCACAGTAGGTTTGCTTTCATTCTTTTGGGGTGGCTTGGAAGAGTAGGAGTGTTTGGTTTAGAAAGGGTGGTGTTTGGTTTAGAATAAGGGGTAGGTTTAGTAAAGGTACGAGAAGAGTCCCATTTACCTTTGGATTTGTTTTTGTTTTGACGTTCCACTTTGTGAGCCAACAGAACTAGCTCTTCTAAGGTTGAGTAAGAATGCAACTCAACCACATTTGCAATAGAAGGGTCTAAACCTCCTAAGAATCGCACTAGTGTTTGAGGTTCATCCTCCAAGACATCACATTTCATGATGTAAGCCTCGAACTCCCTTGCATATTCTTCAACTGTTTTACTTCCTTGATTGAGATGATGGAATTTTGAGAAATTTTCTTGCACATAGTAAGTTGGCAAGAATTTTTGTTTGAGAAGTTTCTTCATCTTCTCCCAACTCCTTACTTTCTCCTTTCCCATTCTTTCTCTTTTGGCACATATGCTCGCCCACCAAGTGGATGCATATTTCCTTAATTCAAGGCTACAAGTTTCACTCTTTTATCCTCCGGAACTTGCTTGTAATCAAACACTCTCTCAATAGTTCTAATCCATTCAACAAACTCATCAGGATCAAGCTTGCCATCATAGTCTAGTCAACCTTAATATCATTAGAAGGTCGAGGATTGAACCTTCTAGGGCGCAAAGTTACTTCACTTGCATCATCCGAATCTTCACCTCCTTCACGTTGGTGTTGAAGTCGAATTGAGAGTTGTCTTACTTGGTCTTGTACAATGCCATTCTAGCATCACTCTCCCTCCTTT